>NC_134092.1:49679373-49979373 GCF_000715075.1 Nicotiana tabacum | reverse complement strand
TACAACAACCTGCTTGGCATAACCTTGCCGTACCGTGTCCTTAAGGACAAGCAAATGAGGATCATCATATTGTTGCTCTCTGATGCGCTCATATAAGGAAGACCGAGCAACTTTGCAAGCTAGAACCCGACTGGACTCTGAAACATCTAACCTCACAAACTGATTGGCTAAAGTCTCAACATCTATAGGTAACGGCCTCTCCCCAAACGGAATATATGCAAGGCTGCCCATACTTACAACCTTTCTACTCAAAGCATCGCCCACCACATTGGCCTTTCCGGGGTGATACAAAATGGTGATATCATAGTCTTTCAATAGCTCCAACCATCTTCTCTACCTCAAATTGATATCTTTTTGTTTGAACAGATACTATAGGCTACGATGATCAGTAAATACCTCACACGAGACACCGTAAAGGTAATTCCTCCAAATCTTCAGCGCATGGACAGTGGCTGTCAATTCTAAGTCATGAACAGGATAATTCTTCTCATGAACTTTCAACTGCCGTGACACATATACAATCATCCTGCCATCTTGCATCAATATTGCATCAAGCCCAATGCGAGATGCATCACAATACACCGTATAAAATCCTGAACCTGTGGGTAATACTAATACTGGTGCCGTAGTCAAAGCAGTCTTGAGCTTCTGAAAGCTCAACTCACATTTGTCGGACCATTTGAATGGGGCACCCTTCTGGGTCAATTTGGTCAATGAGGATGCTATGGATGAAAACCGCTCCACAAATCGGCGGTAATAACCTGCTAACCCCAGGAAACTCCGGATCTCTATAGCTGAAGTAGGTCTAGGCCAATTCTGAACTGCCTCAATCTTCTTAGGATCTACTTTTATGCCTTCGGCCGATACAACATGCCCCAAAAAAGAAACTGAGTCTATCCAAAATTCACATTTTTAAAATTTGGCATATAACTGATTATTTTCAAAGTTTGAAGCACAATCCGAAGATGTTGCGCATGTTCCTCTCGACTGCTGGAGTAAATCAAGATATCATTAATGAATACAACCACAAAAGAATCCAAATAGGGCTTGAATACCCGGTTCATCAAATCCATAAATGTTGCTGGGGCATTTGTTAGCCCAAATGACATCACTAGGAACTCGTAATGCCCATACCCGAAAAGCTGTCTTAGGGACATCGGATGCCCTAATCTTCAATTAATGATAGCCAGACCTCAAATCAATTTTTGAAAACACATTGGCACCCTGAAGCTGATCGAATATGTCATCGATTCTTGGCAACGGATACTTGTTCTTAATAATAACCTTGTTCAACTGCCGATAATCTATACACATCCGCATTGAACCATCTTTCTTCTTTACAAATAACACTGGTGCACCCCAGGGTGAGACGCTAGGTCTAATGAATCCCTGATCAAGCAAATCTTGTAACTGCTCCTTCAATTCTTTTAGTTCCGACGGGGCCATACGGTATGGTGGAATAGAAATGGGCTGGGTGCCCGGAGCCAAATCAATACAAAAGTCAATATCTTTGTCGGGTGGCATCCTCGGCAAATCTGCAGGAAATACATCTGGAAACTCAAAGACAACTGGGATTGAATCCATAGATGGAACATCCGCACTGGGATCACGAATATAAGCCAAATAAGCTAGGCACCCCCTCTCGACCATACGACGAGCTTTCACGTAAGAGATAACCTTGTTGGTGGAATGACTAGGAGTCCCTTTCCACTCTATTCGAGGTAACCTCGGCATGGCTAAGGTAACTATTTTGGCATGACAGTCCAATACAGCATGATAAAGTGACAGCCAATCCATTCCCAAGATAACATCAAAATCTACCATATCAAGAAGTAAACAATCTACGCTAGTCTCAAGACTCCCAATAGTAACTAGACTCGAACCATAGACATGATCTACCACAACAGAACCTCCCAACGGTTTGGACACACACACACGAGTACTCAAAAAATCACGAGTCACAACCAGATTTGAAGCAAAATAGGAGGACACATAAGAATAAGTAGATCGTGGATCGAATAGAATTGAAGCATCTCTATGGAAAACTGGAACAATACATGTGATCACGGCATCATATGACTCGGCCTCAGGCCTAGCTTGAAAAACATAAAATCGGGGCTGGGCCCCACCACTCTGAACTGCGTCCCTGGGACGACCTCTAACTGGCTGGCCTCCACCTCGACCTGACCTCCACCTCTAGTTGTCTGACCTATGCCCCTAGCTGGCTGGGCGGGTGGCAGAATAGCTGGTGCTAGAATCATAACATGAGAACCCTGCTGCTGCATGCTACCCTGAGACTTGGGGCAAAATCTAGCAGTGTGCCTCGGATCACCACAAGTATAACAGAATATCATCTGTTGTGACTGTTGAACCTGGAACTGTCCATGTCGACCTAGATAACCACTCTAATGACTCTGGATCGACGGTGTACTAATAGCAGTTGGTGGTGCTCTGTAAGCTAGCTAGCTGGTCGAAATGATAAATATGAGGGCCGCGACCACCTGAAGCACTATGGGATGCCTGGAGCGCTGAAAGAAACGGCCTGGGAGGATGGCCTCTACAAAAATATTGCCCCTGCCTCCAGATGAGGTATCACTGAACCTACCAAACTGACGAGGCCTCTTATCAGACCCCTGCCCTCTTTCCTGTGTAAGAACCATCTCGATCCTCCTAGCAACATTAGCAGCCGCTTGAAAGGGAATCTCACTTCCGGTCTCCTTGGCCATCTGAAGCCTGATAGGGTGACTGAGTCCATCAATAAACCTCCTCACTCTCTCTCCCTCAGTAGGAAGTAAAATGAGAGCAAGACGGGCTAGATCCACAAAACGGGTCTCGTACTGAGTAACAATCATACTGCCCTACTGGAGACGCTCAAATTGCATGCGGTAATCCTCTCTCAATGTGATAGGAAGGAACTTCTCTAGAAATAGCCGTGAGAACTACTCCCATGTCAATGCAGGTCACCCAGCTGGTCTGGTCAACATATAATCTCTCCATCACCTCTTGGCGAAACCTATCATCCGAGACACAGCAAAATCTACCCCATTGTTCTCAACTATACCGATGTTTTGCAGCACCTCATGGAAGCGATCAAGATAATCCTCTGGGTCCTCATAAGGTGCACCACTGAAATGAACTGGAAAGAGCTTAGTAAGCTTGTCCAATCTCAATAAATCCTTAGAAGACATGGCAGGCCTATCACCGGCCTGTGCCACAACAACTGGCTAAACTACCCCAACTGGCGGGGCTACTGGAGCCTGATACTGGGGAGCTATCTGATCTAGAGTGGGAGTAGTGGGAGTTTGTGCTCCTCCCCTAGCCCGTGAAACGGATGGTGCCACTAGAAACGTACCATTCTCGGCCACACCCTCATAAGACTCAACAAATGGACTAGAGCGTCCTGAAGCACTAGAGTAGCTATGAATCCTCCCAGGATCTGAAATGGTCCAACATGTACAGTCTAAGTTGGAGCCTCATCTTCGAAATCCACCTGAGGCTCCACAAAAGTGTTGTTGCTCGAGCTCGAGGCTGAGCTCTACCTCTGCCTCTTCCTCGGCCTCTGGCACTAGTCGCAACTGTCACTGAGGGCTCCGACTCCTATCTGGCTGTAGACGCAGTGCATGTTCTCGCCATTTGCGAGAGAACAAGAATAGAAGAGTTCAATCATCAATGATAGAATAAAATCGCATGACAGAGAAGAATAGAAGTGAAATTGTTCCTAAACTCCATAGCCTCTGAAAGATAAGTACATACGTCTTTGTACCGATCCTTTAGACTCTACTAAGCTTGCTCGTGACTCGTGAGACCTAGGTAACCTAGTTCTCTAATACCAACTTGTCACGACTCGAAATTCCCACCTTTGGGACCGTGATGGCGCCTAACATTTCACTTGCTAGGCAAGCCAAACATAGAATAATCTTAACCATTTTTAACAAATCGAATTAAATAGAAGTCAATTACTGAAATAAAGTGCGTAAGACCATAATAACTGAATCATCAAAATACATCCCTGAATCTGGTGTCACAAGTGCACGAGCTACTAGAATTATACAAATAAAGGCCTGAACAAAATTCAAGCTATTTTAAAGATAATACACAGCTAAGATAAGGTAGAAGGGACTTCAGAACTGGGGACGCTGTGCAGTTATACCTCAAGTTTCCTCTGGGTAGCTGAATCCGAGCAAGTCTATGGTACGCCACTGGGACCAACTCCAAAATCTGCACAAGAAGTGCAGAGTGTAGTATGAGTACAACCGACCCCATGTACTCCGCAAGTGTCGAACCTAACCTTGACGAAGTAGTGATGAGGCTATGACAAGACACGTACGTAAACAACCTGTACAAGCATATACAAATACGAAGCAACAATAACACAATAATTAACAATTTATAAATTTGGGAGGGAACATGCGAAAGGGAATGGTATAGAAATTTTAGCAGGAGAAGCGTCACGTAGAAGACAATTAATTCGTCAAAAATAAAATGAGCAGCTGATAATAAGAAAATGGCACGGCACCACCCTTCGTGCTTTTACTCTAACTCTTCCCATAAATTTATAAATAAATAAATAAGATTGGCATGACATCACCTTTCGTGCTTTAACTCTCTTTTAGCACGGCATCACCCTTCGCGCTTTAACTCTCTTCTGGCACGGCATCTCCCTTCGTGTTTTTACACTCTTTAAAAATGGCACGGCATCACGCTTCGTGCTTTTACATTCTTTCTCACCATGACAAGGATAATATAAATGGCACGGCAATACCCTTCGTACTTTTACACTCTCCCACAATATTCAAAAATAATTAAATCAATAACAATTTCATGAATAATGATCAAATAATCAATAATAAACTTAAGCAGGAATATCTTAATTAAATAGGCAAGTATTCAAAATGAACAAATTCTTCCAACATGCTTTGACTCAACCACAACGTATAAGTACTCGTCACCTCATATATACGTTGTACCCGCACATTAAATCAAGTAGCAAATAGACAAACAAGTCCTACTCCCTCAAGTCAAGGTTAACCACGACACTTACCTCGCTTCGCAACCAAATTCAATATTCCAATAAACCTTTGCCTCGCGAATTGGTGTTCGAAAGCTTCAAATCTAGTCACAAATAATCCAATATACTCAACACGAATCGTAGGAATTAATTCCATATGAAATTAATAATTTTTCGAATTATAATATGAAATTCATCTCAAAACAATCAATAGTGGGGCCCACATCTCGAATCTCGAAAAATCTCATGAAATCTGAATACTCGTTCCGAGACGAGTCCAACCATACAAAAATTATCAAAGTCCGATTTCAAAATGGACCTTCAAATCCTAAATTTTCATTTTTGGAAAGTTTTACAAAAATTCCAATTTCTTCCATCTAAATCCGAAATAAATGATGAATATAGACATGGATTTATGAAATATCATCAATATATGATAAGGAACACTTACCCAGTTCGAATTTGTGAAAACCCCTCTAAAAATCGCCCAAACCGAGCTCCCCAACTATATTTTTGTTAATAATGGCAATACTCCTCGTTTTTTGGGGGTTTTATGTCTGTAGCGCCAAAGGTGGCGTGGGGCGCTGCATGTGGCGCCGTTTCCAGAACTTTCAGAATTCCCAGTGCCAGGGATAACGCCCACACTACCCTGGATGCTGACGACGGGAAAGCTTTATCCTGACACAGAAATGGACATAAATCTCTTATACGATGTCCGAATTCAACGATTCATTTAGCTATGGCCCCGAAATTTCAATACGGATCTAATGCTTCAATCAAATTTGGAGATCATTTGCTTAATATGATACCACTTATTCTTTAAGAAACGACGTAGAAATTACAATTCATACCTCAATTCGGACTTATGAATTTCAAACTTTTTCATATTACAAAACCCGTGCCGAAACGTATTAAATTAATCCGGAATGATTTCAAATTTGGCGCACAAGTCATAAATGACATAATGGAGCTATTCTAACTCTCGGAATCTCAATCCGAGTCCGATATCGATATAGTCAAATTTACGGTCAAACTTTGAAAATCTTTAGCCTTTAGATTTCTAGTTTCCGTTAAATGACGATAATTCGTGGTAGGGACCTCCGAATTCGATTTCGGGTATACGCCCAAGTCTCAAATAATGATACGGACCTACCAGAACTGTCAAAATACTGATTCGGGTCCGTTTTCTCAAAACGTTGACCGAAGTCAACTCAAATGAGTTTTTATGCTCCATTTCACATTTTAATCAATTTTTCACATAAAAACTTTCCGGAAAAATTTTTGGACTGCGCAAAAATGAATGTTTAAAATTAAAGATGACATATTGGGTCATCACAATGAGCTATCTCACTCATATCTCTCAACAATGTCTAAGCATGGTCGTTGACATATGAATAACCAAGTAATCTAAAAAACCATCATATCATAAGGGAAATTACATGAAACAACAAAGGCATGAATTAGACTATTCTACTCGAGCATGCTGTAACAATGAAAAAGGCATATACACTCGTCACCATACATATACGTTGACCCAACATAATTAGCATATAACAAGTAAGTCAATTACAACCTATTTCCCTCAAGTCAAGGTTAACCAAGATACTTACCTCTTTTTTGAACAAACTCAACACTCTAGTACCATTTTTTCTTAAAATTCAACTCCAACCAGCTCAAATCTACCCAAACAATACCTAATAAGGCCAAATACAACCATAGAAATTAATTTCAAATAATAAAACTTTAATCTTTAATCAACTATCAAAAAGTTAACAAAAGTCAACTAGTTACACGTGGTCAAAACCCGAGTTTAGGAATAGATCCCATTAACCCATGACCCCACGAGTCCAACTATGTGATTAGATCCCAAGTACGAGTCCAAATCGATACTCAAAATCCAAAAATACACTCTCTTAGATTGTAGACAAAAACCACAAATTTTAATTTCCATCTTTTAGGGGTAGAAATCCATGGGGAATCAAGATGAATGATAAAAATTAAGTAGAGATTAATTTTGGTGAAAATAGCTTCCAAAATCGCCTCTTCCCGATCTCTAAAACTCAAAAATATGAAAAATGAGCTAAGGCTCGACTTAAAATATCATGTTAGGAATTTTCGCATATGCAAACACTTAGCCATAGAGCGACATCGCTTCGGCGCTTAAAGATGCGCTTTTGCGAGCCTCCAGTTCCCAACCTAACTCTACTTTTGCGTCACAACTATTGAATCTATGCACTCGTAGGTGTGACCTTGCATCTGTAATCTTCCAACCGCAGGTGTGGACCTGCCTTGATTGGACACACTTCCCAGGGGAACACAGAACTCCGCAGGTGCGTCCTTTGCATGTGCGCACAAATCCTTACAGGTGTGACACACCAGACACCGCAATTCCAATCACTCAAAAAATGGTCTGAAACCACCCCGAAACTCACCCCAGCCCACCGGTCCCCATACAAATATTCCCACAAGTCCGTAAACACTACCCAGACCCATCCAAAGTCTCAAAACACATATGAAAACATTACATTTAAGAATCGAGGGCCAAACCATATGTTGAATTTTCTTAAGTTCATAAACTTCTAAATTTCTGACCAAGCGTCCAATTTGTACACTTCAGATCTCAACCAAACTTTGAGCACAAGTTCCATTTAACAACACGAACCTATCCTCAGTCCCAAAACAACAATTGGAGTCCGATAATATTAAAATCAACTATCAGTCAAAAATGCGAACTCTCCAATTCTTTAAATTGCCAACATTCGACAAATAGAGCCAAAATCTTCTAGGAACATACAAAACCAAATTACGAACATACGTCCAAGTCCAAAATTACCATATAAGCCTATTAGAACCATCTAAATCCAATTTCGAGGTCATTTTCCCAAAACTCAAACCTTGGTCAACTCTTACAACTTAAGGCTTCCAAAATGAAACTATATTTTCCAATTTCACTCTCGAACCTTACCGAAGCCAAGCCATCCATCCCCACAAGTTATAAAATATTAGATACACATATGTGAAGTATCAAATAGGGGAATGGGGTTTTAATACTCAAATCAATCAGTCAAGTCGTTACATTCTCCACCTCTCAAACAAACGTTCATCCTCAAACATGTTTAGAAGTCTACATGAGCTACCAAAAAGATGTGGATATCTGCTTCGCATATTAGACTCGGTCTCCTAAGTAGCCTCCTTGATCGGTTGGAATCTCCAAAATACCTTCACTGACATGATCTCCTTTGGCCTGAGCTTTCAAACATGCCCATACAAAATGGCCATTGGTCTTCTTCATAAGCCAGATTCTCATCTAACTGCACCGTGATGAATTTCGAAACATCCAACTTGTCTTCATGATACTTCAAAAGCAGAGAAACATGAAATACCAGATGAAATCCCGAAATACTAGGAGGCAAAGCCTATAAGCAACATCATCAACTCTCTCCAAAACCTCAAACGGGCCAATGACTTCATACTCAACTTTCCTTTCTTTCAAAATTTTGTCATACCCTTCATAGGTAAAACCTTCCAAAGTACCTTCTCACCCTCCCAAAATGCCATATTGTGGACCTAAACTCTTTTGCCTATACGGAGTTGTACGAAGTCGCTCCTGAATCAACTTCATTTTACTAAAGCATCCCTAACCAAGTCAATACCCAACAAGCTAGCCACACCAGGCTTAAACCAACCAATAGGAAATCGACACTACCGACCATGCAAGGCTCATACAGAGCCATCTGAATGCTAGACTGGTAACTGTTGTTGTAAAGCAAATTCTACCAAAGGTAAGAACTGATCCAAATGACCTCCAAAGTCAATCACACAAGCTCTCAACATATCCTCAAAAATATGAATAGTCCATTTAGACTGACGATCTGTCTGTAGGTGAAAAACCGTGCAAAGCTCCTCCTGTGTACCCAACTCACACTGAAAAACTCTTTAAAAGTGAGATGTGAACTAAGTACCCGAATCCGAAATGATAGAAATAGGTACACCATGAAAATGAACAATCTCCCTGATGATGATCCGAGCAACTCTCCGAAGTATAAGTAGTCGACAGTGGTATGAAATACATGGAATTGGCCAGCCAATCAACAACGACCCAAATAGGATCAATTATTTAAAGTTCATGGTAAGTCTACCATAAAGTCCATAGTAGTACGCTCCCATTTCCACTCCGATATAACCAACCTCTGAGTCAAACCACCTAGTTTCTGATGTTCATACTTCACTTGATGGCAATTCAAACACCATGATACATGCCTAATAATGTTTTTCTTCATCTTCCGCCACCGGTAATACTACTTCAAGTCGCGATACATCTTTGTGACACCTGAATGAATATAATACCTCGAACTGTGATCCTCTTAAAAAATCAACTCCCTTAAGACATCAACATTTGGAACACAAATTTGACCGTGAATTGCAATACACCATTATCTTTGATAAACATCTTCTTGGCACCACCCTGTTGCACCATGTCCTTAAGCACCAACAAATAGGGATCATCATACTGGCGAGCCTTAATGCGCTCAAACAAGGACGACGGTGCAACCACACAAGTAAGAAATCTACTAGGCTTAGAAATTTCCATTCAAACAAATTTGTTAGCCAAGGCCTGAACATCCATTGCCAAAGTACTCTCCTCAGCTAGAATAAATTCCAAACTCCCCATACTCTCCACCTTTCTACTCAATGCATGTGCCACCATAATTGCCTTACCCAGATGATAAAAGATAGTGATATCATAGTCCTTAAGCAACTCAAGCCACCACTATTGCCTCAAATTCAAATCCTTCTACTTGAAAGAGTGTTGAATACTGCGATGATCAATAGACCTCATATGGCACACCGTACAAATAATGCCTCCAAATCTTGAGTGCGTGCACAATAGCTGCCAACTCCAAATCATGAACTATATAATTTTTCTCATGGGGCTTCAACTAGTGTGATCCATAAGCAATCACCCTACTATCATGCATCAACACCACAGCTAGGACAATGCGTGAAGCATCATGATACACTGTAGATGGCCCTAAACCTGTAGGCAACACCAAAATTGGGCTATAGTCAAAGCATTCTTGAGCTTCTGAAAGCTCGCCTCATGTTCATCAGGCCATCTAAAAGAAACACCTTTTTGGATCAACTTGGTCAATAGGCCTGCAATGGATGAAAACCCCTCTAAAATCGACGGTAGTAGCCTACCAAATCCAAGAAACTCCAAATCTCCATAGCAAAAGTCGGTCTAGGACAATTATGAACTGCCTCAATCTTCTTAGAATCAACTTTAATACCATCACTAGACACAATGTGACCAAAGATTGCAACTGAATCCAACTAGAACTCACATTTAGAAAACTTAGCATAAAGCTCCCGATCCTTCAAAGTCTGAAGTACTACTCTCAAGTGATGCTCATGCTCCCCATACTACGAGAGTAAAGCAATATGTCATCAATGAACACAATATGAACGAATCCAAATAAGGCTTGAATACCCAGTGCATCAAATCCATGAAGGTCGCTGGAGCATTGGTCAGCACAAATGACATCACCAACAACTCATAATGACCATAACAGGTCTTAAAAGCTATCTTCGAGACAACTAAAGCTCTGATCTTCACATGATGATATCCCTACCTCAAATCAATCTTCGGTACCCTAAAATTGGTCAAACAAATCATCAATACAAGGCAATGGATACTTGTTCTTGATAGTAGCCTTGTTCAACTGTCAACTGTCAATAATTAATGCACATCCATATAGAACCATCCTTCTTCACAAATAGAATCGACACACCCCAAGGAGAAACACTTTATCTATTTAATCCCTTATCAAGCAAATTCTAAAACTGCTCCTTCAATTCCTTCAACTCAACTGGAGCCATGCGATATAGTGGGATAAATATGGGCTGAGAGCCCAAAACCAAGTCAATACAAAAGTCAATATTTGTATCAAGTGTCATGCTCGGTAGATCTGTAGGGAATACCTCCGAAAACTCCCTCACAACCAGTACTGAATCCATAAAAGTAACCTCCGCACTCAAATCTTGAATGTGCCAAGGGTTACTTTCCACTCTAGTTTAGGCAACCTTGACATAGCTAAAGTCACAGTCATGACATGTCAATCCAAGATGTCATGATACGGGGCCAAACAATCCATATCTAGAATCATCTCAAAATCCACCATATTTGTCACGACCTAAAACCCCACCATAGGGTCGTGATGGCACCTGGTCTCTAAGACTAGGTAAGTTTATCACATAATACTATCAAACGAATATAACAACTGCAAGTTTAATAAAAACTAAGAAACATGATAAAAAATGCAATCATGGATACCATAAGTAACTTCCCTAAACCCGGTAATATTGAGTCGTAAGCTCTACAAGGAGGACATAACAAGTCTAAAAGTAGAAAAGAAGTAAAAGAGGGTATCCGAGGCATGCAGACAGAACAACGAGGATACCTTGAAGTCTCCAACAACTCTAGCACCTCCTAACGATCGGCTCGGTCCGAAGTACCTGGATCTGCATAAAGAATGGGCAGAAGCATAGTATGAGTACACTACGGTCAGTACCCAGTAAGTATCAAGATTAACCTCGATGGAGTAGTGACGAGGTTCAAGTCATGACACTCTCTAGCCAAATAATATGTGCAAGTTATTAAAAGAAAAATGACAATGGAAAGCTTAACGAAACAGGTATCAACAACCTTGAAGAACGTGTAACAACAACTCAATGTAGAGTAACCCTTCTTTACCAACCAAATATCAAATAAGAGTGGGACATGTGATATCATTTCAAATAAACCAATAACTCATAAAAACACAAGGTAGAAACATTTAAGAGAACAAGTATGTGATCAAAACATCAACCCCATTCCGACACATGAACAATATCAAGGGAACACCCCAAAATATCACATAACATCATCAACAGTGCCACCCTTATGCGCATCACAATGAAATGTTCCCCTTATATCGCTGCACGTGCATAAGCCACCCTTCTCTTGCCGCATGCGGATCACAATAAAATGCCCCCTTATATTGTCGCATGCGTATCTCAGTACCCTTATACTCCACACAACATCAATCAACCCGTACAACATGTTCACGTGTGTCACAATATCACAAAACAACAATACTCATAACCACATCATGATATAGCCCACAACTCAAAAATAAGGTGCACAAGAACGATACAATAGCATAAAAGTGCGGCCAGTATTCAACAATATAGCATGTTTCATAAAGAAAACAACACCAATTCAAGGCATGTAAATAACCTAAGGTCCAATACGGTCACAAACCATATATACACCCGTGCACACACTCGTCACCTCGTGCACACTTTGATTCACATAACACAAATATGCAAATTAGACCAATTTCTACGGGGTAATTTCCCTCATACAAGGTTAGACAAGATACTTACCTCAAATAGCCCAATAGATACTCTAAAAATGCTTTTCCTTTAAGATTCACCTTCGCTCGGCCCAAATCAAGCCAAAAATGACTCAAAATATCAAACAATGCAAGAGAAATCAATTTCAATTTATAAAGTTGCAATCTTTACCAATTCCCAAAAAGTCAACAAAAGTCAACCCCAGGCTTGCCCGATCAAAACCCGAATTGAGGGGTAGATCTCAACTACCCATGACCCCACAAGTCCAAATATATGATTAGTTTTCAAATTCGAGTCCAAATCGACTCTCAAATCTCAAATTTTTACTTTTCAAAACACAGTAAAAATCCCCAAAATTTCCATTCAAATTACATGATTTTGATGTTAAAATCTATAAGTAATCAAATTATAATATCAAAATTGAGTGAAATTCACTTACCGAATAGCTATGTGTGAAAATCGCCTCCCACTGATTCTATGGCTCAAAATGTGATAAAATGAGGCTAAGTCCCGAATTCCCAACTATTGTTTAGCTACAGAAGTCACATTTGCGACCTGGGGGTCGCAAAATGCGACCTTCACAAATGTGACCAATGGATCACAAATGCGAAGTATGCTAAGCCCAGGGAATATCGCAAAAGCGACCTATGACTTCGCAAATGCGAAGTCTCATCATGCCAAACAACGTCGCAAAAGCGACCTACCCAGGCCCCAAACCCCTATCGCATTTGCGAGACTAGCTTCACAAATGCGTAGCCTGTCATTCCTGCCCACCTTCCCAAATGCGGCTGATGCCTCACCAATGCGAGGCTCGCAAATGCAAATTGGTTCTCGCATTTTTGAGATCTGCAAAACCAACAACATCAGCAACAAAGAACAAAGTCCAAAACATCATGAAACACTTCTTAAACTCACCTGAGCCCTCGGGGCTCCAAACCAAATATTCACACAAGTCTAGAAACATCATACAAACTTGATCACGAGCTTGAGACACAAAAATAACATCCGGAACCACGAATTGAATGCCAAAATGCATCGAATTCATAATGAAACCTAAGAACTTCTAAATTCACAGCCTAGCATCAGATTCCTACTAAACCAACTCGGAATGACACCAAACTTTGCACACAAGTTCCAAATGACAAAACAGACCTATTCCAAATCCCAAAACCAAACTCGAAACCTAATAGCCAAAAAGTCAATCCATGGTCAAGCTTAGGAAAATTCTACACCATCAAATTGCCAACTTTCGGCAAAAAAAGCCAATTCATCATAGGAACCTCCGAATTCAATTTTGGGCATACTCCTAAGTCAAAAATCACCATGCAAACCTATTGGGGCAATCAAAATACCGTTCCGGGATTTTTTTAACAAAAGGAAAACCTTGGTTAGCTTTCCAACCTAAGCTTCCAACCTAAGAACCAAGTGGTCCAAATCAACCCAAAATCTTCCCGATACCAAATCAACCATCCCCGTAAATCACAAAACCATAAATACACATAAGAGATTCTTTAAAAGGGAAAACGGGGCTCAAATACACAAAACTACCAGTCGGGTAGTTGCATTCTTCCCATTTTGAACAATTGTTCATCCTCGAACGAGCATAAAGACATACCTGATGTGCCAAAAAGATGAGGATATCGGCTCCGCATATCATTCTCAGTCTTCTAAGTCACCTCCTCAATCAGTTGACCTCTCCATTGAACCTTCACCGATGCAATATTCTTCGACCTTAATTTTTGGTCTTGCCTGTCCAGAGGAGCCACCGACTTCTCAACATAGGTCAAATCCTTCGTGAAGAGGTTTCACCGTTGCTGAAGAATGGTCACCTTAGAGAATTTTTAAGTGATCGGACAAAAAATAATTATGAGAAAAATCAAGACACTGAGGAGCCATCTAAACTGGTTGTAGGGTCACCTCATATGACGATAAACATGATTTTTGGTGGTGACAAGATAAATGGGGTGACATTTTCAGCAGCAGAGAAGGCGAAGATATCAATAACTCATGGCAAGAGCATCCGAGAAGCTTTAGAAGATGATGTTGATGGACTTCTTCTACCGTACAATGATGCTCTGGCAATATCTCTTAATGTATTAGATTTTAAAATTAAACGTGTGTTAGTTGATCCATGTAGTTTATCTAATATCATACAATGGAGAGTTTTAGAGCAAGCAAAGTTACCACGAAACATAGTTCTGACAACAAAACTTCTGGATGGGTTCAACTTAACAAGTGTAACGACCTAGGGAGAGATTTGTAAGGACCCGTAAAAATTTTAAAAAAAAAAATAAAAAAACAACTGGGGGTTTTGTGGTGCCAAGTTGGATTGAACAGTACCCTATGGACTGAGAGGAAAATATTTCGCAGAAGAACGCATTTCTGCGGCCCATTATGCGGCCGCATAATCACTCTGCGGACCGCATAATGGCCGCAGAGTGAAGCAGTAAGTTTTGCCAATTTGAGGTCAGTTTTGCGGTCGATTATGCGACCGCATAATCGATATGCAGACCGTATATAGGTCGTATAATTTCTCTTGGGTTTCTGCGGAGGGAGTTCTGCGGTGCATTATGCGACCGCAGAACAAGTATGCGGACCGCATACTGGTCGCATACTTGAGCCGAAAGTTTAGGCCCCTGAGGGCCATTTCTACAGTCACTTTGTGGACCGCATAACCATTATGCGGTCTCATATGCGACCGCAGACCTGTGTCGGGGCAACATTTTTCTTAATTTAAAACCCGACCCCCATTCCGTTAAAATAACCCTCAAGTCTATTTTGAGCTCATTTTCTGATACTTCTAGAGTGAGAGAGAGAGAGGGTTCAAGATGGAGGGCCTAATTTTCATCAATCAATCTTCAACCATCACTCAAAGCTTGGAAATACTCAAGTAGATCACCTAATTTCTTCGTCCAAAAAGGTAAGATTTCATCACCCCAGCTCTTAATTTCAAACATAGCTATAATGGGGTACTAGGGTAATACTTCATGGGTATGAGAGTGGTTCATCTTGCATGCATGTGATAAAGAGTGTGGGAAAAATAATAAGTGAACTAGAACTATGAACATTTTCCTAATTTTGGGTTCAATTTGTATATTGCAAAAATAGATTGAGGTTGCTAAGGGTTCCGGATAATTGTAGAGTCTAAAGAAGTACAATTGAGGTATGTATGGCTAACTCTCTTCTTCCTAGAATCGAACTCCTGGTGTCCGAATAATTGGTGTTAGTTCCAACTTGATTATACTAGAATTGTTTGCCTTAGTGTGTTTGATTGAAAGATTCATGTTCCCACATTGTTTTAGATGGTTACCATGTTATCATGCTATTTGAGAACGTAATTATGATTTTCCAAGCTCCTTCCCTTATGTGTGAAATGCCTTATGTGATGGTACTTATCGACATGAATGATGATGTTATTTGAACAAATAAAAAGGGAAAGACTTGAATTGTAAAATGTGCCCAAGTGCCAAGAACTACTTAATAAATGAGGTTGTTTGTGCCCTGTAATGAAGATGGGAGAGAAATGTGAATTGAGTGGATAGCTGAAAGAGGTTATGTCCTAAGTGAGATGGCTTAGCCGATCGGGCCGAGATCGGACGCCATGCTGTACACATGGTGGCATTTGTATCGGAATTATTGAATTACATTGTGGATATGGATATGTCTCACTTGAGATGGCTTAGCCGGTCGGGCCGAGACCGGACTCCATGTAAAAACACGGTGGCATTGTGAGTTGTGGCTTGGCACTAAAGATTATTAATCTAAAAAGATGGAAAGATTGAATTTAAAACTATGTGAAGCTTACTTGGTGTTTTCTTTGTATTTCTATGAAGTACTTATTGATTATTCTGACTGCCTTCTCTTTGTTTCACTATTCATTCTACTAAGATTAGTGTTTGCCTTACATACTAGTACTATTCGACAGTACTAACGTCCCTTTTGCCGGGGGCGCTACATCTTTGAATGGATGTAGGTGGTTCCATCGCAGATAGTGCCGATCGCAGATAGTGGTGCTCTCTTTCTCTCCTCAAAGCAGTTTTGGTGAGCCCCATTTCTCCCAGGGGTCATGTAGTCCTTCTTTTGTATAAGTTTTCACATTTTGAGGTATAGCTGGGGCCTTGTTGCCGGCATTGTCATGTTGCTCTTTTATATCCTAAGAGGCTCCGTAGATATTTTTGTGGGTCATGTATGTATGTTGGGGCGGTCGTTGGATCGAGTTGTATTTTGGAAATTTAACTATGGCATAATGAATATAATGAAAAATGAACTAGAAACGTTTATATATTTATATAACTGATCTCTCCCCTGTTTTACAAATGGTGACGCATTCCCTTTTTGGATCATGAATGAGTTGGGTAGGAAAGGTTTACTAGGCTTGCTCGACCGGGTTCACTCGGTTGAGCGCCGGTCGCGCTCCTCGAGGTTGGGGCGTGACAAGATTCTACTGCCCCAAAGCATGGAAACATGGAACACCGGGTGAACTCCTGATAAGCTGGGTGGCAAAGCAAGTCTGTAGGCTGCCTCACCAACTCTCTCTAGAATCTCAAAAGGACCAATATACCGAGGGATCAACTTGACCTTCCTCCCAAACCTCATCACACCCTTCATGGGCAAAACTTTGAGCAAAACCCTCTCACCCACCATGAATGGCACATCACGAGCCTTCCTATCAGCATGGCTCTTTTTCCCGGACTGTGCTATACGAAGCCACTCCTGAATCAACGTCACCTTCTTCAAAGTATCACGAAGCCTCCCATATAAGGCCTCATATGGAGCCATCTGGATGCTGGATTGGTAGCTATTTTATAGGCAAACTCTACTAGTGGTAGAAACAGATCCCAATGATCCTCGAAATCAATGACGCAGGCTTGTAACATGTCCTCCAAGATCTGAATAGTGCGCTCAGACTGATCGTTCATCTGTGGACGAAATGCCATACTTAGCTCAAACTGTGTGCCAATTTCATGCTGTACGACTCTCCAAAAATACGATGTGAACTGTGTCCCTTGATGTGAGATAATAGACACCGGCATACCATGCAGGCAAATGATCTCTCTAAGATAAATCTGAGCCAGTTGCTCCGAAGAGTAGGTAGTCATGACTGGAATAAAGTGTGAAGACTTGGTCAGTTTGTCCATAATGACCCACAGAGCGTCAAATATCTTCAAGGTCCGTGGTAACCTAACTACAAAATCTTTAGTGATATGCTCCCACTTCCACTCCGGAATATCTAGCCTCTGAAGAAAACCGTCTGGTCTCTAATGTTCATACTTAACCTGCTGACAGTTCAAAGACCGTGCCACATACTCAACAATATCTTTCTTCGTCCTTCTCCACTAGTAGTACTGCTTCAAATCATGGTAAATCTATGTGGCGCCCCAGATGAATGGAATACCAAGAACTATGGGCCTCCTCAAGAATCAGCTCCTGCAACCCATCCACATTAGGCACACAAATCCGGCCCCGAACCCTCAATACCCCATCATCACCAATAGTCACCTTCTTAGAATCACCGTGTTGCACCGTGTCCTTAAGGATAAGAAATTGGGGTGTCACACCCCATCCTCGAGAAGTGCGACCGGTGCTCAACCGAGTGAACCCGGCCGAGCAAGCCTGTTAGATACTTTCTACCCAATTAAGTCATGATCAAGAGAAGACGTGATTTCATTAGTTATACAGTAAGAGTCTCATTCATACAATCCTAAATCATTTCATTAGTCATTGCGCTTTTAAGTCCCAAAATACACATTTCTTAAAGTTCAAGTGGAACAAGCGATCAAACACAACATGACTTGTTTAACATTCCCAACACCCATATACAATCCACATAGTGTCTTCGGAGCCTCTAAAGATACAAAAGAGACTAAAGATGGTGCCGGCAACAAGGCCCCAGCTATACCTCAAAAAGTGACCATAATATAAACAAAAGGTACAATACATGACCCCGGAATGAAATGGGGCTTACCGAGTCTGCTGAGAAAGGGATGCAACACTATCTGTGATCCGCACTGTCTGCTATGTACCAACTTGCATCCATTTAAAGATGCAGCACCCTCGCTAAAAAGGGACGTTAGTACCGTCGAATAGCACTAGTATGTATTGCTAAACACCAACTCAATAGAATGAATAATAGTACAAGAGGAACAGTCAAGAATTCAAAAAGGGCATCAAATAACAGTAAAACAACAAGTTAAGGATCATATGCATTTTCAAGACAATTTCCATATTACTAGGTTGGGTGACCTATAGTACCGATGTTCCACAATTCGCAATACCTCCGTATTCTTACACGGAATCCAATCTCGGCCCGATCGTCTAGGCCGCCTCATCTGAGACATTACCACAATTTCATTATAGTTTTCCAGCACAGTACCACCATGTGTGCGGCATGCAGTCCGATCACAGCCTGATCGGCTAGGTCATCTCATTTGGGATATCAACCCTTTACAAAATTTCATCCACAATACCACCGTGCTCTTACACGTAGTCCGATCTCGGCCCGACCGGCTAGGCCATATCATTTGAGACATTACCTTTTTCAGTCAATCATCTCACATCGTACTCCTTTCATGCACTTTCGATTCATTGACACTAGTGATTATGATTACATAGTCATACTTGGCACTTGGCCGTATTTCATAGTTCCAGACCCCTTTTCCACATTCAATATCATTATCAAAATAAATAAGGCTCCCCATTCAAGACATTAAATTCACATATGAGCAATTTGGAAATCTTAGGCACATAGAGGCTTTTCATAAAATTTGGCATAACAACCTTTAGTTCGATCTTGACATGAAGTCTTAACATTTCTAACACATTCCACATTTTTAAACACATCCTCAATTAAAAGATAACATGATGAAGAATTTAGAATAATTGTTGAACTTACATCCTTCAACACAACACGTTAGAAATCGCCAATTCTATAATGATCAAGGGCTTACTCCAATTACATGATCACCGTGGGGTTCGATTCTAAGAAGACGGGGTTTTAGCCAACATACCTCAATTGATCTCCTTAAAACTCTAAGATGTTCCGGAATATTAGCCACTTCAATCTATTTTAGCAATATAACAGAATTGAACCAAATTAGGAAGATGAACATGGTTTTAGCACATTTGAGCATATTATTAAACACTAGGTGTGCATCAATGCCTTAAGGCCCTTTTCTTTGTGGAGGATTCCATCCTTCCCCAACCCATTCTCTGTCATTTTTAGCTCAAAATCTTCCCACATACTACAAGGATACATGCATGCAAGGTAAGCACTCCCATCCCCATGAATTACCTTACCAATGGCCCATTCTAGTTACATTTTGAAATTAAGAGTTTGGGTGATAGAATCTTACCTCTTAGGAAGAAGACCCAGGTGACTTTCTTGATAATCTTCAAGATTCTAAGTGAGGATTGGAGAGCAATGTGATGAAGATCACTTCTCCCACTAGGACCCCCTCTCTCAATCTAAAAATATTAGAAAATATGATCAAAATGGTCCATGGGATGTGTTTTAACGAAATAGGGTCGGGTTTAAAAACCCCAAAAATGAAGCTCCGGAACAAGGTCTATGATCCCATATGCGATATGCGGACCGCATATCGGTCGCATAATCGGTGAACAAAATAGCCAAAAAACCTGTCAGTGTCTGCGGTTACTATGCAGCCCACAGACCTGTTCTGCGATCGCATAATAAACCACAAAACAGTTATGCGGTCGCATAGTCGACCGTAAAATTTCATCCAAACTGGCCCAATTAACTGCCTCACTCTGCGGCCGTTATGCGGTCCGCAGAGTGATTATGCGGTCGCATATTGGACCGCAGAAACGCATAACACTACCAAATATTTTCCTTTACTTTTGGGTGCATTGTTCAACCCAAAAAGTCCGAACTGCGGCGAGCAAGCTTGCCTCGAAGAATTTCTACTATTATTAACCTCTACGCCTACTTTGGTATCACGGAACCCGGGTTTTTAGAAAATGTTTTACGGGGCCTTACATCCTCCCCCACTTAAGATCATTCATCCTCGAATGAGGATCAATGTCCATTATTAGCACCTTGTGCAACTCAGTTAACATATCCTACATTAGCAACCCCAAATTTAACTAACTCTCTAAATTCTCACAAAATTCGCCAGAGTTTCGTTTGTAACTATGCCTATCCACCTGTCAGAGAGCCCCAGAAACACATCTTACAAACATATATAGAACGCAACGACATAGCATAACTCATAACCATACCAACCATGGCCTTATGTAAACAACATATAATCAAAAGAAGCATCTTTACATTAACTGAACAAGTGATACAAAATTCTTAGGCGACAGGTTCGTAAAAGAAAGGATTATTCAACTATTCAAACAAGTGAGGATACTTCTTCTTCATCTCTTCCTCGGCCTCCCACGTGGCCTCTTCAATCTACTGGTTTTGCTATAACACTTTCACGGAGGCAATTTCTTTATTCCTCAACTTTCGGACTTGCCTATCAAGAATGGCAACTGGAATCTCTTCATATGACAACTCTTCATTAACCTCAATGGTCTCAACTGGCACAATATCTGACGGATCTCCAACTACCTTTTTCAACATAGACACATGGAATACCGGGTGCACTGATGACATCTCGGGTGGTAGCTCAAGTTTGTACGCCACCACACCGATCCTCTTGATGATTTTGTATGGCCCGACATACCTCAGACTCAATTTCCCCTTTTCCCCAAACCGCATAATACCCTTCATGGGAGAAACCTTCAAGAATACCCAATCATCTTCTTTGAATTCTAAGTCTCTGTGACGAACATCCGAATAGGATTTCTGACGACTTTGAGCAGTTTTCAACCGCTCCTTTATGATATTAACTTTTTCCATAGCCTGATGTACAAGGTCTGGCCCTATCAACTCTGCTTCCCCGATCTCAAACCACCCAATGGGAGATCTACATCTTCTACCATATAATGCCTCAAATGGTGCCATCTGGATACTTGCATGAAAGTTGTTGTTATAAGCAAACTCTATGAGTGGCAAATGATCATCCCAGCTACCCTTGAAATCAAGAACACAAGCACGCAACATGTCCTCAAGTGTCTGAATAATCCGCTCTTCTTGCCCGTCGGGCTATCGATGGAAAGCTGTACTAAGATTCACCTGATTACCTAAACCTCGCTGAAATTTCCTACAAATATTGGCCGTAAAATGAGCCCCTCGATCGGAAATGATAGAAATTGGAGTGCCATGTAGCCTGACTATTTCCTTGATATACAACCGAGCATACTGTTCCACTGTATCGGTAGATTTAACTGGCAAGAAGTGTGCTGATTTCGTGTGTCGGTTCATGATCACCCAAATTGAGTCAAACTTGCGCGGAGTGCGTGGCAATCCTACTACAAAATCCATATTAATCATCTCCCACTTCCACATTGGAATTTTTATGTTTTGTGCCAATCCATCAGTCCGTTGATATTTGGCCTTTACTCGCTGACAGTTCGGATACCTTACCACAAATTCTGCCACATTCCTTTTCATGTCATTCTACCAATAGACTTCCTTGAGGTCGTGATACATCTTCATAGAATCTGAATACCTAGAAGCATGAGCTTCAGTCATGATTCTTTCCCGGAGACCATCTATATTCGGAACACATAGTCACCCTTGGTACCTTAGTGTACTATCATCCATGCTAAGAGCAAAAGATGTAGTCTTATGTTTTTGAATCTCCTCCTTCAATTGCACCAAAAATAGATCGTTGTATTGCTTCTCTTTAACTTCCACAACAAGCGATGATTCGGCCCTATTTTGCACAATTACCCCTCCTTCATTAGAGTCCGTAAGACGAACTCCCAAACTAGCCAATCTATTGACTTTCTTGGCCAATGGCCTTTGATATACCTCCAAGTGTGCTAAATTAACCATAGATTTCCGGCTAAGAGAATCCGCCACAACATTGGCTTTCCCCGGGTGATATAGAATATCGATGTCGTAATCCTTGAGTAACTCAAGACATCTTCTCTGCCTCAGATTCAACTCCTTTTGTTTGAAAATATATTGAAGACTCTTGTGGTCCGTGAATACATCCACATGAACCCCATACAAATAGTGACGCCAAATTTTCAATGCAAAAACCACCGCCGCAAGTTCTAAGTCATGTGTTGGATAATTCTTTTTATGATTCTTGAGTTGCCTAGAAGCATATGCTATAAATTTGCCATGTTGTATTAACACACACCCAAGACCAATTCTTGAAGCATCACAATATACCCTAAATCCATCTGTACCCTCTGGCAAGTTCAACACCGGCGTTGTAGTCAATCTCAATTTCAACTCCTGGAAGTTCCTTTCACAGGCATCAGACCATTGGAACTTAACTGCTTTTTGAGTCAATTTAATCAACGGAGAGGCAAGAGTAGAGAACCCCTCCACAAACTTCTTGTAATACCCTGCTAAGCCCAAGAAATTGTGAATCTCGGTGGGCGTTGTAAGTCTAGGCCAATTCTTTACTGCTGAAATCTTTTGAGGATCAACCTTGATTCCTTCTCTAGAGACAACATGACCCAAGAATGTGACAGATTCGAGAGAAAATTCACACTTTGAAAATTTCGCATACAATTGGTGCTGATGAAGAGTCTGCAACACTGCCCTGAGATGATCGGCATGGTCCTCCCGACCTCGTGATTACACAAGAATATCGTCAATGAACACTATCACAAAGGAGTCGAGAAAAGGCTTGAAAACCCAATTCATAAGATCCATGAAAGCTGCTGGGGAATTTGTTAGCCCAAAAGACATCACCAGAAATTCAAAATGCCCATACTGGGTCCTAAAAGCTGTTTTTGAAATATCCTGCTCCCTGATCTTCAATTGGTGATACCCGGATCGTAAATCAATTTTGGAGAAGTATTTAGCACCCTGTAACTGATCAAACAAATCATCTATTCTTGGTAGTGGGTATTTGTTTTTGATTATGACTTTGTTAAACTGTCGATAGTCAATGCACATCCTCAGTGATCCATCTTTCTTCCTCACGAAGAGAACCGGTGCGCCCCATGGCGACACACTCGGTCGGATGAAGCCCTTATCTAACAAATCCTTCAACTGTTCCTTTAGTCCCTTCAATTCTGTTGGTGCCATTCTGTAGGGCGGAATAGATATAGGCTGTGTGCCTGGCATCACATTAATCCTAAAATCAATCTCCCTGTCTGGCGGAATCCCAGTGAGCTCATCAGGAAATACCTCCGGAAATTCTTTCACAACTGGCACTGACTCGAGTGTAGGTGCCTCAGCATCGGTGTCCATAACCCGGACCAAGTGATAGATACACCCCTTGTTAATCATCTTCTTGGCCTTAAGGTAAGAAATAAACCTACCTTTAGGCATCACATCCTCCCCCTTCCACTCAACAACTGGCTCACTTAGAAATTCAAACCTCACAGTTCTAGTTCGGCAGTCGAGCTTAGCAAAACATGGATAAAGCCAATCCATCCCCATAATTACATCAAAATCAACCATCCCTAATTCAATTACGTCGGCCACGGTGTCCCGACCATGCACCGTGACAACACAACCCCTATAAACTCTTACGGCCACAATAGACTCGCCAACCGGAGTAGATACAGAGAACGACTTAGGAAGGTTTTCCAGTTCTATCCCAAATTCCATAGCAACATAAGGGGTAATATAGGATAAGGTGGAACCGAGATCAATAAGAGCATATACATCATGAGTTTAGACAATTAATATACCCATGATAACATCTGGAGAAGCCTCTGTATTCTACCGACCGCTCATAGTATAGAAATGACTGGGTCCTCCTGAACTCTGTGCGCCACCCCTAGATGCACCATGCCCTACTGGTGCCAGAGGGCCTTGAGCTGGAGGGGTGCGGAAGATGTAGCAGCTGCAGAACTGGATGGCTGTGTTGTGCCCCTGCCCGCACCATGGCAGGATGAATGACACTCCCTTTGAATATGACCCCTTAATCCGCACCCGTAACATATAGGTAAGTCTATGTAGCAAATCCACTATTGCATCTTCCCACACCTGGGGCATGGGGGCCTCCGTTGCTGTGGGAACCTCCCTCCTGATCAGCCTTGATGGTGGATCCCTTGCTGCCCTGATTGGGCCTGAATCGACTCCCCTGCTGCTGACTGTGCCCCGCTGGTGGTGCTTTGGCTGAAGACTGAGCATGAGACTGGGTTGGCTCTAATGACCCTCCCCTGAAAGCTGATCTCCCCCACCAAATGACTCCCCAAAGTTGCCCGCGGACTGAGCCTTGCTAGTACCCTCTCGCTCCCTCCTGTTCTTCAACTTGCGGTCCTCTGTAGCTTGAGCAAATTCTACCATTTTCCCATAGTTCATGTCTGTATTCAAGGTAACTGTAGCGGCCTCATTGATAACCAAGGGGCTAAGGCCCTGCACAAACCCGCGCACTCTAACCTCTATAGTAGGCAACATGAGAATGACATATTTTGACAGGCGCGCGAACTCCATGTGATACTCCCACACACTCCTATTTCCGTGCTTATGATTCTCAAACTATGTTGCACGGGCTGCCCTAGTCTCGGCAAGCATGAAATGGTTTATAAAGGCATCAACAAACTCACTCCATCTCGCTGGAGGGCTCCCCTCCTCCCGAGAGTCATCCCACAGCTCAAACCACGAATATGCCACCCCTTTCAGGCAGTAGGCGGCCAACTCCACGACCTCCGTCTTAGTAGCGGGCATAATCTGGAGAGTCTTATGGATCTCATCAATGAAGTCCTGTGGGTCCTCCTCAGGATTAGCACTCGTGAACACTGGAGGATCCAACTGTAGAAACCTGTTCACCCTGGAAACACTAGAATCCCCTTGCTGGCTAGAGGATGTAGGTGCAACATTCGACCTTTGGGCCTGAGAAGCCACTAACTGAGTTAGCATCTGAATAGCTCCCCTAAGATCCCCATCAAAAATATGAGAGCCGGAAGCTGGGGCTGGAGGTGGAATTAGAATGCCTGGTGGAGGAACCATCGCACCCTTAGTATGTGTAGGAACTGGTGTGGCCTGGGCCGGTGTAGTGGAATCAGGTAGTTCGGGGGATTATCCTCACCCATCGGGTGTTCACCCGCATAATCAAATAAAGGGTTAACTGCCACTCCTAAGGTGGCGTTGGCTGCTTAGCCAGTTTTTGCTCTCTTCTTATGTGCCATATACTGAAAGTTAAAGGAATGCACGAGTTAGAGGAGGAACAATTGCACAATTAGTTTCATCGTACGATCCAAAGCATCAAAGAAGGGTATTGTTTCTAAATGTCCAAGTAGCCTCCAACTTATAGATGTGGTCGACAACACACCGATAAGAAGGACTCTACCAGACACGGCTCTGAGTCATCCTAGGACACTTTAAAACCTTAGGCTCTGATACCAAGTTTGTCACGCCCCATCCTCGAGAAGCGTGACCGGCGCTCAACCGAGTGAACCCGGCCGGACAAGCATGTTAGATACTTTCTACCCAATTAACCCATGATCAAGAGAAGACGTGATTTCATTAATTATACAGTAGGAATCTCATTCATACAATCCTAAATCATTTCATTAGTCATTGCGCTTTTAAGTCCCAAAATACACATTTCTTAAAGTTCAAGTGGAATAAGCGATCAAACACAACATGACTTGTTTAACATTCCCAACACCCATATACAATCCATATAGTGTCTACGGAGCCTCTAAAGATACAAAAGAGAGTAAAGATGGTGCTGGCAATAAGGCCCCGGCTATACCTCAAAAAGTGACCATAATATAAATAAAAGGTACAATACATGACCCCGGAATGAAATGGGGCTCACCGAGTCTACTGAGAAGAGGATGAAGCACTATCTGTGATCCGCACTATCTGCTATGTAACCACCTGCATCCATTTAAAGATGCAGCACTCCCAGTAAAAAGAGACGTTAGTACCGTCGAATAGCACTAGTATGTATAGCTAAACACCAACTCAATAGAATGAATAATAATACAAGAGGAATAATCAAGAATTCAAAAAGGGCTTCAAATAACAGTAAAACAACAAGTTAAGGATCATATGCATTTTCAAGACAATTTCCATATTACTAGGTTGGGTGACCTTTAGTACCGATGTTCCACAATTCAGAATACCTCCGTATTCTTACACGGAGTCCGATCTCATCCCGATCGTCTAGGCCGCCTCATCTGAGACATTACCATAATTTCTTTATAGTTTTCCAGCACAGTACCACCATGTGTGCGGCATGGCGTCCGATCACGGCCCGACCGGCTAGGCCATCTCATTTGGGACATCAACCCTTTTCACAATTTCATTCACAATACCACCGTGCTCTTACACGGAGTCCGATCTCGGCCTGACCGGCTAGGCCATCTCATTTGAGACATTATCTTTTTCAGTCAATCATCTCACATCGTACTTCTTTCATGCACTTTCGATTAATTGACACTTGTGATTACGATTGCAAAGTCATACTTGGCACTTGGTCGTATTTCATTATTCCAGACCCCTTTTCCACATTCAATATCATTATCAAAATCAATAAGGCTCCCCATTCAAGACATTAAATTCACATATGAGCAATTTGGGAATCTTAGACACATAAAGGCTTTTCATACAATTTGGCATAACAACCTTTATTTCAATCTTGACATGAAGTCTTAATATTTCTAACACATATTCCACATTTTTAAACACATCCTCAATGACAAGATAACATGATGAAGCATTTAGAATAATTATTGAACTTACATACTTCAACACAACACGTTAGAAATCGCCAATTCTATAATGATCAAGGGGTTACTCCAATTACATGATCACCGT
The DNA here is from genome assembly GCF_000715075.1 of Nicotiana tabacum. Classification (NCBI taxonomy): domain Eukaryota; kingdom Viridiplantae; phylum Streptophyta; class Magnoliopsida; order Solanales; family Solanaceae; genus Nicotiana; species Nicotiana tabacum. The sequence goes on along the minus strand of NC_134092.1, from coordinate 49,952,152 downwards.
GGGGTTCGATTCTAAGAAGAAGGGGGTTTAGCCAACATACCTCAATTGAGCTCCTTAAAACTCTAAGATGTTCCGTAATATTAGCCACTTCAATCTATTTTAGCAATATAACAGAATTGAACAAAAATTAGGAAGATGAACATGGGTTTAGCTCATTTGGGCATATTATTAAACACTAGGTGTGCATCAACGCCTTAAGGCCCTTTTCTTTGTGGAGGATTCCATCATTCCCCAACCCATTCTCTGTCATTTTTAGCTCAAAATCTTCCCACATACTACAAGGATACATGCATGCAAGGTAAGAATTCCCATCCCCATGAATTACCTTACTAATGGCCCATTCTAGTTACATTTTGAAATTAAGAGTTTGGGTGATAGAATCTTACCTCTTTGGAACAAGACCCAGGTACCTTTCTTGATAATCTTCAAGATTCTAAGTGAGTATTGGAGAGCAATGTGATGAAGATCCCTTCTCCCACTAGGACCCCCTCTCTCAATCTAAAACTATAAGAAAATACGATCAAAATGGTCCATGGGATGTATTTTAATGAAATAGGGTCGGGTTGAAAAACCCCAAAAATGAAGCTCCGGAACAAGGTCTGCGATCGCATAATTGATATGCGGACCGCATATCGGTCGCATAATCGGTGACCAAAATAGCCAAAAAACCTATCCGTGTCTGCGGTCACTATGCGGCCCGCAGACCTATTCTGCGGTCGCATAATGAACCGCAGAACAGTTATGCGGTCGCATAGGTGACCGCAAAATTTCATCCAAACTCGCCCAATTAACTGCCTCACTCTGCTGCCATTATGATGTTCGCAGAGTGATTCTGCGGTCGCATAATGGACCACCGAAATGCATAACACTGCCAAACATTTTCCTTTACTTTCCGGTGCATTGTTCAACCCAAAAAGTCTGAACCGCGGCGAGCTTGCTCGCCGCGAAGAATTTCTACTATTATTAACCTCTACGCCTACTTTGGCATCACAGAACCCGGGTTTTTAGGAAATATTTTACGGGGCCTTACATGGGAAACATCATACTGATGTGCCTTGATGCTCTCAAACAAGGACGACCGTGATACCACACAAGCAAGAACCCTGCTAGACTCCGAAACATCCAACCTCATGAACCTATTTGCCACAGCCTGAACATCCAAAGCTAACGGTCTCTCCTTAACTAAAGTGAAGGCAAGACTCCCCATGCTCTCAACCTTCCTACTCAAAGCGTCGACAACCATATTGGCCTTCCCGGGATGATAAAGAAAGGTGATTTTGGAAGAGACTTTCACTACTACTTTGAGGATAACTGATATCTACTTGATTTTGATAATATATCTTGTTTCCTCAGAAATTTCAACACTTTAATCATGGAACTTTAAAGAGAAAAATGGTTTTGTCTAAGCCTTAAAAGGGTGTATTTTGGGGATTTTAGGGTCGATTTAGATTCAGATTTGGAATCTAATTTCATATTTGGACTCGAGTTTTGACCATGTGGACACGGGTTACTTTTATTCATTTTTTTGGGAATTGATTAAAGATTGAAGCTTTATTTTCGGATTAATTTCTATAGCATTTTGACTCATTTGAGTAATATTTGATTCGATAAGAGTCATTTGGATGTGGATTTGAAAGAGAAGGCGATTGTTGTTGATTGATGCTTACCGGGTAGAGGTAAGTCTATTGTCTATCCTTGTAAAAGGGAATTCTTCCCATAGGTAATATATTTTCTATTTATTGCTTGATTTAGGTGCCACATATATGTGAGTTGATGAGCGTATATGCATAGCTTGGTTATGACCTTAGCCGGATAGAGTTGGTTTATGATATACCTTATTTGGACATTATGAATTTTTTATTCATGTTGCTTTAATTCTGATCGCATGATGCATCTTTATAATAATTATAATCCATGCTAGGGTTATGAATCGTTAATTTGAACATGATGGGCTTCTTTCCCGCGTTGGGATTTCTGTTTTAGCTGTAGTCATACAATTGCCCTACTTGATTTATAATTTATTAGTTGTTGGCAAACTTTTCCCTTATTGATGTCATGATAAAACTTAAATAGGTTAAATATGTGAACCGCTATAAAAGTTGAATTATATGATTAGCTATAGCCATCTCTTATTCACGTAAATATTCATATGTATTTTACTATTATCATATCCGGGCGAGCCTTTATTATATCAATTCATATGCATATTCCCGAGTTGGAAAGTGAATATTGAGAAAAGTTGAGAATTTTGACACCAAGAATATTGTGAGCTGATATTAGTTATTAGTGATATTGTGTAGATTGGGTTGCACGCCGCAATGACATTATGTTTGTAGGGGGTTATACGCTGCAACAGTAATATGATTGCGTTAGGTTGCACGCCGCACTATTATTATTATTTTTTTTTTAGTGGTGGTACATTGCAACAACGCTTGGATATGGATATGTCCCTATGGAGTCAGGTGATTACCCATATTATTTTGGGCCCTGTGAGCGCAGGCACCTAGATTGGTGCTAGTTTGGACATTTGGCCAATGTCGTATATATGAATTTATGTAGTGAGATCTTGGTATTGGACCATGAGCATGCATTGATAGCCTCGACTCATGCAATGGAGCTTAAGTATATATGAATGCTGATTGAATCTTATTATAATTATGATATATATAAATATTAATTGACTCATATCATGATTTTTAGAGAGTTAATATAAGACCTAAAATAAATTGGTCACCTCTTAAAAAACAAATCTTAAAAGGACTCTATTTTATTTCCTTAAGAGACTCCTTTACATGTCTTTCTTTTCATGCAAGTATTCTCATTATTAATGAATTCATATTGAATACAAATTACTTCAGCTAGTATTTTTCTTGTAGCTGACTAACAAAATCTCTCCAATTATCAACATGAATCATTAAACCAACTTGCACTAGGAAATGATCTTCACCTTCTAATCAAAAGACTTCAAGTGACATGGTTATTTTGCAAACGTTTTTTAATCATCAAAACAAATTAAGCTCATATCCACAATTTTTTTTTTGATGATGACAAACCCACGTGCAAATTCCCCATAAGAATCAGTTTCATAGTTAACTCATGTCCTCCAAAACTTCTGTCTATTTTGCATAAGTGTAAGAGACTCACCTTTAATTCGTTCCAACTCCATAGATAGCTAGGCATAAGAACCTGATTGATTCAATATTATTCATGCACAAATTTATTAAGCAATTTCATAGATTATCACATAATTGAAACACAAAGACTAGGTTAGTTCATTGGTTAGTTTAAGTGAACATATTAACTTCCCCCTTTTGTCATTATCAAAAAATAAAGTGGTAGTAGAGTCAAAAGTGATAATTAAGTAATATCAACTCATGGCTACTTGGGCTACACTAACATGTGCATAATGTCAAGAGCTCAAACTATTAATCTAATGGCATTATCCTTCTTTTGAGAGACAAATTGAACCAAAAAATTGAGAAATATATTTATTTATTAAACTATTTGTACCACATTAAGCCTTCATGGGCCTAAGACAAAAGACGGTTACATAAACTTTAACGACCTGATCGATTGTTTTGTAATTTTGAGCTCCGCTCCCCTATTTGGTTCTTACCATATGCTTAATTGTTTTTTTCTACTTGCGGGGATGGTTGGTAGATTTCGAGAAGGTTTTGGAATGAATTAGAACACTTAGTTCCATGGTTGGAAACTTAAGTTATAAGAGTTTCCATGGTTGGAAGCTTAAGTTATAAGAGTTAACCAATGTTTGACTTTTATGTAAACAACCTCGGAATGGTATTTTTTAGGTTTCAATAGGTTCAAATGGTATTTTGGATTTAGGCGTATGTCGGGATTTGGATTTGGATGTTCCTAGGATGTTTTGGCTCTAATTGTCGAAAGTTGGAAATTTGAAGGTATGGAAGGTTAATTTGTTTTATCGGGAGTTGACTTTTATGTTATCGGGTTTGGATTGTTATTCCACAACTTGGAATAGACCCCTTATATCATTTGGGACTTGTGTGCAAAATGTAGTTGCATTTCGAGTTGGTTTGAGAGGAATCGGACGTTTGGTTGGAAGTTTAGAAGCTTATGAACTTAAGAGAATTTCAATTGATGGTTTTATCGTTGATATGTGGATGTGGTAATATTGCATGTTTTTGGAGGATTGGATAGGTCCGAGTATGAATTGCTGGTGTCTGGTGTGCTTTGCGATTGTGGAGCAGGTCTCGCAATCGTGAAGGCTTATACTTGGCAACTATGATTTTGTTCTTTGTGCTCGCATAGAGGAGGTCGCGATCATGATCGCGAAGGGTTGGGGCCGTAGGTCTTCACGTTTGAGGGAAAAGAGCTTGAATTCGCGCAATAGTAGAGGGTCTATGGAACGAATTCCAGTAGGCTTAAGTCGCCAGTTCATCGTACGAGTGATTGACTGCGATCGCAAAGGGTCTTTTTGGGTGATGGTTGTTTGTGCTTCACCAACGCGAGGCTTGGGCCGCATTCGCAAAGGGTATCAAAGGGGAGACTTTTAAGAGTTGTAATATTGGGACTTAGACCCATTTCATATTTTGAGCCCTAGACTTAGAGAGGAGCGATTTTTGAAGATGATTTTCATACAAGTCAAGAGGCTAAGTAATTTCTAATTGATTTTATTATTATATCTTGTTCTCCCATAATTTATTACAAATAGATTATGGGATTTGAAAGAGAAATTTGGGGATTTTGACTTTGATTTTGGAGAGTGAAAAATGGAGATTTCAGCCCAGATTCAGAGTCGGATTTGGATGAAAATTGTATATTTGGACTTGTATTCGAATGGGCAGTCGGGATTTGTGACTTTTTTTTGTCATGCCCTGACCTTGGGGAGCGCGACCGACGCTCAATCGAGATACACCGGTCAAGCCAACCTACTTGATACCTTCTACCCAACCTTACCCATGAACAATATAAGAATCAGTAACAAGAGATAGACATGAGAAGAGAAAAGTGTTCCACATTCTTTTTCCATTACTCAAAGGAGATTCATTTATTATTTCCAAAATATTACAAGTTCATAGTTACGAGGGCAAAACATGTTTTCCAAATACCAACACTTCTAGTTCATTACCCAACATCGAACACCACCCACAACATGTCTACGGAGCCTCTAAGTATAACAGACGAGTAGTATGGAAGTGCCGGCGACAAGGCCCCGGCTATACCTCAAAACACAATGTACAACGTCAAGTGACATAAGGCCCGGAACAGAATAGGGCTCCCCAAAACCTACTGATTAGAGGGTAACTGTGAACGAGGATCAAAGCTGCCCGCTGACAAACCACCTATATCCATTAAAGATGCAGCGTCCCCGGCAAAATAGACGTTAGTACATATGGAATAGTACTAGTATGTAAAGCTAAATACCCTCTCACGAAATTGAATACCAATATAAAAAGGGAAAAATCATGAAAGGCAACAAGGTAAAACCAATGATATCCAAATGCCAAGTTACAACATAATAATTTTCAAAATAAAAAAAATAATATTGTTGGTTGGGAGATCATTAGCCTCCGATCATCACACCATACACGAGGCATGGAGTCTGATCACAAACTCTATCGGCTGAGCCATCTCTCCACAAATCAATTTGGATTGTCATGGTGATGTGAATAAAAGGTGATACCAAGAATGAGGAACCACCATACGCGCGACATGGCATCTGATCTCCACCCGATCGGCTAGGCCATCTCCCCACATATGCCATGTGGGTCGACTTCCAATCCAGGGCTAACAACAATCTCATCCCAATTAAGGGGAATAATCTCAACACATCAATCTCATCCCAATTAACGGGAATAATGTCAATCCATTCCTACACTGGCACGTGTAGTTTCAGGTATGGGCCGTCACAACCCACCCTTCCTCGGCTCGATAATGATACTCCCAAAAAAATATTTTTTGTATACAAAGGAAATAGAAATACAAATGCATTCATACCATGTATAACTTCATTATCACTTTCAACCACTCACAACATTATTATTTCATTGGCTCTCTTGTCCATTCATAGAGTTCTTCATTCATGGAACGATGGCCGTATTTCGTATTCCACACTTACACTTCTTTACTTTCAAGGACCATTATCTTAAACATCAACATATAGAATATTCAGAAAATCATAACTTTAAGTTCATTTGTAATGAAGGCTTTAAACACAATGGATTACTTTCCAAAGAAACGGAGCAAAATGATTGGCAATCGAAGCACAAGTAAAAATCATAAATGAGTGACATACCATTTATTCTTGAAATACTTTTTCCCAAAAGGGAAATACACAATTTCAGCTCATGAGTATGTAAGAACTCAAAACACAATGGAAATACTTACAAAGCATAACATGGTGATTTACGATTGAAACATGGGTTCAAATCATATGCATTAGTTAAAAGAACCATATTTGAACATTTTCCCACTAAGGGGGAACATAATATGATACGGGAAATTTGAACATTACTTGAGTACATAAACTTTTAAGCAAATCTATTTTCAGAATCAATTTGGAATAGTTAAAACAAGAGTTGGAACAAATCATTTTTAGAACTTCCGAGGAGCTCATGGATTCCAATTTTAGAAAAGAAGTTTAACCGACATACCTTTCTTGAGATTTCTTTAGATTACTAAAACGTCCCAATACTTCTACCAACCTTAATCTATAGGAAGATAGGGAAAAATCAAATATTAATTGGAAGGATTCTCATGATATAACTCTCTTGGGAATTTTGTCAAACACCTACTATGCAAAATCGACTACAAAGCTCTACAATGGTAATCCCTTCCTCCCTCAACTAATTTCAACAAGAAACTACCCAAAATAGTTCAACAACCCCACATACTACCTCCTATTGGCACATGCATGGCCTGTCTCCAACTCCACAACCTACTTAGACCCAAAACAAACTTGTATGGATGATGTAGGACAAGAACTTACCCGGATAGGTGATGGTCTAGTGGGTGGCTTCCTTGATTCTTGAAGATTGGGGCAATAATGGATGAGTAGAATTGCTAAGTCTTCTCCCTCTCTCTCTAAGATACTCTCTTCTCTCTAAAACATCTGATTTTTGCCTTAAAAATGAGCTCCAAAGGCTTTTAATCAAAATGGGGTTGGGTTATAAAAATAGAAAAAAAGACCCTCTAAACTCAACTCTGCGGTCGCAGAGTGGACTGTAGAACAGGTATGCGGCCCACAAAATGGACCGCAAAAATGGTCCCAAAAATTGGCCTGGCCTGGTCAAGTCTGCAACAGGTCTGCGGTCCATAGACCAATTATGCAGCCACAAAATAGACCGCAGAATCACCCTCAGAAATGTTTCATGTTAAATCTGTGACGGACATGCGGATCGCGAAAAAGAAATGCGATCGCATAGTGGACCGCAAAATGACCTTCAAATTCCAACTATTTTTCTGCCTAACTCTGCAATGTGTATGCGGCCCGCAGAATGGATCTGCGGTCGCAAAACTGACCGCAGAATTGCCTCCTTTTGCAAACGTTTCCACCAACTCCTCAATGCATTCTTCAACCCAAAGCTCGCCGCCATATGGAACTACTACCTTTGAACACATTAGCCTTCCTCGACACCGCAAAACTTTAAATTCCTTGGCTAAAATTTTACAGGGTCTTACATTTTGTTTGGGTTTCGGTAAGCGAGCCTGGGTGAACTTTGTTTGACCTTTTGCAATTTGTATGACTACTTGAGCTATTATTGATGTTGGGAATCATGTCTAGGATATGTGCTTATTTGTTTGACACGTGATAGGGTTATTTTTGATATGTTGAGCTATTTGCCTTGATTGTAGTCATATTCTTTAGTTATGATATTATTTTCGCGTTTTATATCACAATCTTTATATACTTCTTACATGCTATCTCATATGTCGTTGGTGTCTTTACTTGTGTGACACGGGTTTGAGTGGATTTGTGGCACATTGATATAATTTGTGCGGTATATTGATTTTTGATACTATGAGATGTTGCCATATTAAGATTTGAGCAGATTAGTGAAGGAACTGAGGCCATAGAGCCATGATAATTTTGATAGTGAGGTGACGCATACGCCATGCCCCCTATTGGGATGAGTGGTATTGAGGTGATGTATGATCCATGCCATTTAGGCTAAGTTATGATGATCGTTGACTTTTGATCCGATCAGTGCTTGGGCTAGGATCCGCCCCTTCGGAGTCAGGTGATAACCCGTGTTACGTTGGGTCCTATGAGTGCAGGCAGTTGGTATGTTCTTACTGAGGGTATTTTTGTCATGAACCCGTACAGTGCTGAGATTATACTTACTTGATGATTTAAATATGAATCATTGATTTTGGCATTGATACTTGTCATGCAGGCATAAACTCATATCTTCCTCATGCTAATTGACACTTTATATCTTGAAATTGATGTCTTAACTGATTTGATCGGAAAGCATGCCTATTTCCATGTTAATGTGATTAAGTTGAACTTGCTATTATTGAGCTGCTTTCCTTTTTGTTGTTATCATTTTGTTGTTACTATTATTGTTAGCTATTGAAAATAAGGAGCGGACTTTGCAAATATCATCACTATCTTCAATATGAGGTTAGTCTTGTTACTTGCAGAGTACATGGGGTCGATTGTACTCATACTATACTCTGCACTTTATGTACAGATCCAGGTGCTGCTGATAGAATTGACTGTTAGAGAGCCATACCAGTACTTTTTGGAGATTTCAAGGTAGCAATGATGTTCCTTTCGCAGGCCTTGGAGTCCTATTCCTTACGTTTGTTATTACTATTTATGTACACCAGACAATATTGTATCGTTATTTGGACCATTGTTTAATTACTTATTATATAAAGCTCATGTACTCATTGACACCAGGTTCTAGGATGGTATTCTAGTTGTGTCGCTGTTTGGCCACTATTATTTATCTTACTCCATTTTTAAGACTATTTCTTACTGTTATTGAATTATATTTCTATATATTGAATATTGGCTTGCCTAACAAGTAGTGTTAGGTGCCATCACGGCTTCGCTGGGATTTACGTTCGTGACAAATTGGTATTAGAGCACTAGGTTGCTTTGGTTTTACTAGTCATGAGAAAGTGTAGTAGAGTTTTGCAGATTAGTATGACGACGTCTGCAATTATCTTCGAGAGGCTGCAGGGTAGTTAGGAAAAATTCTCTTTCTTTCATTCTCTGTCGTGCGAATTTGTTTATCCCTAAGTCTGAATCTTTACTCTTCTATTCTCTTAGAGATGGTGAGGACATGATTGTCGAGTGCAGTTGAGTAGGCGCCGATACCCCAGGCTTGGGCCGCGAGGGACTGGGTCGAGGTACAGGTAGTGGCGGAGCATGCCGCACAACTTGAGACCTTGGTCATACAACTGCTGTGGAGCCACCAGTAGCTCCTATTGAGGAGCAGGTTCAGTACTATGATGAGCCGGAGGTACCAACTTGGGTTCTCCAAGGCCTAATTTTTTTCACCAGGCGTTCAGGATACATTGGTCCATATGGTTTGGTTGTTTGAGCTTTTGGCTCAGGTTGGGACATTTCCTACAATACCAGCTACTTCTTAGGCAGGGGGCAGAGGACAGACTCCAGCTACCCGTACCCCAGAGTAGGTGGCCCATGGTTGTCAGACTCTTGTAGTGTTACGTTAAGGGAGTTCAACCTACTATTGCTATGTATCCCAAGGATAGGATCATACGGTCAGCTGATGAGCTGGAGAGGTTAGATAAGTTCATGATGTTTCATCATCCTCACTTCTGTGGTACTCCTTCAGAGGATGCCCAGGGGTTCCTGGATCGTTGTCATGACATTCTACTTAATTTGGGACTAGTTGAGTCCAATGGAGTTGATTTTACCTCCTTCCAAATATAGGGTCCGACCAAGAGGCGGTGGTAGGTTTATGAGCTGGGTAGACCAGGAGGATCGTCTCCTCTTACCTGGGATCAGTTCTCCAGTGACTTTTTGGAGCATTTTGTGCCCACCACCAGGAGAGAGGAGTTGAGGAGGCAGTTTGAGTACCTTCAGCAGGGTCTAATGTCAGTTACCGAGTATGAGATGAGGTTCACAGAGCTGTCCCATCATGCTATTATTTTGATTCCCACTAAGGACGAGAAAGTTAAGAGATTAATTGATGGTCTTCACCATGGTATTTGCATTGCTATGACTAGAGAGGTAGAGATCGAGACTTCTTATCACCAGGAGTTGGAGATAACACATCGTATTGGGCGGATTCACGTTGGGACAAAAGAGATGATGCAGGGTAGGGACAAGAGGTCCCGACGTTCAGGGAGTTTCATTGCTGTCTTATCTGGAGGCCGTTGTTGATTTGGGGGAGGCCATTCTAGCAGGCTAGCTTATTATTCACCACTACCTAGTTGAGGAGATTCTGTGTAGTCTTCATTTAGTACACTTCTAGCACAAAGTTCTCATCGCGCTCCATCTATTCAGTGTCCATCAGTACCAGGTTCTTTTAGTGGCTATTCTAGTTCATGGGGTATGACTCAGGCCCCGCATTCATTTCCAGTTAGAGGTTGCTATGAGTGTGGAGAGTTGGGGCATGTCAGGAAGTATTTCCCTCGTCTTCGTAGATGTCCAATGTAGTAGAGAGGTCAAACTATGATTCCTGCACCAGTTTCTACAACACCCGCTCAACCAGCTTGGGGGTGGAGATCATCTTCTGCGTGGTCGTCCTAGAGGGGGATCTCAATCTAGTGGAGGTTAGGCCAGATTCTATGCTTTCATAGAGAGGACCGATGTCGTTACTTTTGATAAAGTGATTACATGTATTGTTTGTGTGTGTCACAAGGATGTTTCAGTAATGTTTGATCCTGATTCCACTTATTCATATATGTCATTATACTTTGCTTCTTGTCTGTATATGCCTCGTGGTTCTCTTGATGCTCCCGTGCATGTGTCTACACCTATTGGTGATTCTCTTTTGGTGGATCGAGTTTATCGGTCTTGTGTGGTCACTGTCTATGGTTTTGATACTAAGGTGGACTTTCTATTATTAGAGGTGGTGGATTTTGATGTGATATTGGGTATGGATTGGTTATGTCCATACCATGTTATTCTAGATTATCACGCTAAGACTGTAATGTTGGCGATGCTAGGGTTGCTGAGGTTGGAGTGGAAGGGGTCTCTAGATTTTACTCCTAGTAGAGTGATCCTATTTTTGAAGGCTTGATGGATAGTTGAGAAGAAATGTTTGGCGTATTTAGCCTTTGTCTGAGATGTTAGTGTTGATACTCTTACTGTTGAGTTAGTTCTAGCAGTGAGGGAGTTTTTGAATATGTGTTTAGCAGACCTATCGGGTATTCCACCCGATACAGATATTGATTTCAACATTTATTTAGCATGGGGCACGCGTCTTATCTCTATTCTGCCATATTGCATGGATCCATAGGAGTTGAAGGAATAGTTGCAAAGTTGTTGGATAAGGGGTTCATTAGGCCTAGTGTTTTACCTTAGGGTGCGCCGGTGTTGTTTGTTATGAATAAGGATGGGTCAATGAGAATGTGTATTGACTATCAACAATTGAACAAGGTTACCATGAAGAACAAGTATCCACTATCGTGCATTGATGATTTGTTTGATCAACTTAAGAGGACTAGGGTGTTCTCAAAGATTGACTTGAGATCTGGGTATCACCAGTTGAAGATTAGGGCTCCGGACATACATAAGACTGCTTTCCAGACACGTTTTGGGCATTGTGAATTTTTAATGATGTATTTTGGTTTGACTAATGCCCCAACAACCTTCATGCATTTTATGAACAGTGTGTTCCAGCCTTATTTGGATTATTTTGTTATTGTGTTCATTGATGATATATTGATGGATTCCCGTAGTAGGGAGGAGCATGAGCAACATTTGAGGATCGTGCTCCAGACTTTGAGGGAGAAGAAGTTGTATGCTAAGTTCTCGAAGTGCGAGTTTTGGTTGGACTCAATGACATTCTTCGGTCATATGTTATCTTGTGATAGGATCAAGGTGGACTCGAAGAAGATTGAGGCAGTGCAAATTTCGCCCAGACCTTCTACCACTGCAGAGATCAGGAGCTTTTTCGGTTTGGTTAGTTACTACCATCGCTTCGTAGAGGCATTTACATCTACTACTGTGAAGAGCCCTCCATTCAAGAGGACGGATGTGTGTGAGGAGATCTTTCAAAAGCTCAAGACAACTTTGACTACGACTCCAATGTTGGTTTTGCCTTCATGATTGGGATCATATATAGTTTTTGTGATTCTTCATGGGTTGGCATTGGGTGTGTGTTGATGCAGGATAGTAGGGTGATTTCCTATGCGTCGTGCCTGTTAAAGTCCCATGAGAAGAACTATCTAGTGCATGATTTGGAGTTAGCATATATTGTACACACGCTAAAGATTTGGAGGAATTACTTATATTGCATGTCTTGTGATGTGTATACAGATCATCTGAATCTTAAGCATCTATTCAAGAAAAGGGAATTGAACTTGCGGCAGCAGAGATGGTTGGAGCTATTGAAGGACTATGATATCACTATTTTTTATCATCTGGTAAGGCTAATGTGGTGGCCGACGCCTTGAGTAAGATGACAGATAGTATGGGGATTTAGTATTTATTCCAGCTAGGGAGAGGCCTTTGGCTATCGATGTTTAGGATTTGGCTAACTGAATTGTGAGATTGGATATTTCGTAGCCAAGCAGGGTTCTTGCTTGTGTTGTATCTCAGCCATCCTTGTTTGAGCGCATTAAAGCTCATCAGTATGACGATCCCCATTTGTTTGTCCTTAAGGATATGGTGTAGAAAGGTGGTGCAAAGGAAGTGATTATTGGTAATGATGGTGCGTTGCGGCTTCAGGGCCGAATTTGTGTTCCTAATATGAATGGGTTGAGAGAGTTGACTCTTCAGGAGGCTCATAGTTCATGGTTTTCTATTCATCTGGGTGATACTAAGATGTATCATGATATGAAGCGGCATTATTGGTGTCGGAGAATAAAGAAAGACATTGTTGGATATCTTGTTCGGTGTTTGAATTATCAGCAGGTCATGTATGAGCATCAGAGACCTAGTGGTTTGCTTTAGATGATTGAGATACATGAGTGAATATGGGAGTTCATCACTATAGACTTTGTGGTAGGTTTTCCACGAACATTGATGAGATTTGATACCGTTTGGGTCATTTTGGAGAGACTGACGAAGTGTGCGCATTTTATTCCAGTAAGGCCCCGTAAAAGTTTGCCAAGGAACTTAAGGTTTTGTGCTGCTGAGGTAGGCTTACGTGTTTGAGGATTGTAGAAATTCTTCGCAGCGAGTTTGCTCGCCACGGTACGAACCTTTTGGATTGAAGAATGCACTGAGGAGTTGATGGAAATTTTTGGCTGAAGAAGGCGATTATGCGGTTTGTTTCGCGACTGCAGAACCATTTCGCGCGCCGCATAATCATCGCGGAGTTGAGTAGAGGATTTGTTGAATTTTTAATTATTCTGCGGTCCATTATGCGATCGCATAGTTGTTTCGCGGTCCGCACATTCGTCGCAGACTTGGCATGAAGAACTTTGGAGAGTGATTCTGCGGTCAACTTTGCGGCCGCATAAGTGGTCTGCGGACCACAGATCTGTCGTAAACTTGTCCAGACCAGCCCAGATTTGGAGGACGATTTTGCTGTCCAGTTTGCGGACCGCAGACATGATCTACGGTGCATTCTGCGACCGCAGAGTTGAGATCGGAGTGTCCATTTTTTGATTTTATAACCCGACCCCAATTTGATTAAAAGCCCTTGAAGCTTGTTTTGGAGCAAAAACCTGATATTTTTAGAGAGATATGAGAGTGTTCTAGAGAGAGAGAGAGAGAGAGAGAGAGAGGAGGAAGCCCCAAGTGCATTGTTCATCAATCCTTGTCCAAGCTTTGAAATTCAACAAGGAAATCTCACAAGGTCTTCAACCAAGAGGTACAATTCTAGCCCTAACCCTCAATTTCGAAATTTCCTTTGGGAATAGGTAATGGGGAGGAAGGTTTTGAGGATGAGGGTTGTTGTTTATGCATGTATGTACATTCATGAGCTGTGGGAAGGTAGTTGAACTCAATTGGGTAGACTTTGGATTGTGGGGTGAAGAAAATCCTCCATAGGAGTAGCTATTAATAATAATGGCCACCTAGTGTTTGATAAAATGCTCAAATGAGCTGGAAACATGAACTCCTCTCTAATTTGTGTTCAATTTGGCCATATCTCTAAATAGATCAAAGTTGCTAGAATTTACGAAACGGTATAGTGAATTAAGGAAAGCTCAAATCGAGGTATGGTGGCTAAAGTATTCTCTTAGAATTGAACCCCACAATATCCTTGTAAGTCCCGTGTTGCTCATTATAAATTGATTATTTCGAATGAACCTTGTGTCCAAAAGATATATGCTCAATATGTATTCCAAATGTTCTTGTTATGTTATGTGCTATTTGAAAATGTGCTCGAAGCATGGGTTGCATATCTAAATGTTATAACTTCAAGTCATGATCCAAAAGAAAGCTATTATGCCAAATTGTGTAAGAAATCTCAATGTGCTTAACATTCTTATTTTCTCACATGTGGACTTAAAGTCTTGAAAGAAATGCTTTGTTGTTGATGATCCGTGATGATGTCTGAAAGTGAAAGAAGCGAGTATGAGATGTAGAAATGTGGCCATCGTGCCAAGAACGAGAATTACATTTGTGGCCAATAGTGCCAATGAAATGAAAGAATGTGTGAAAGATTATGAGATGAGTTTTGACTCCTTTATACAATAATGTCATTAATGTCCTATGATCACCCATGGCTAGTACAAGTAAGTGATAGTATGAACATGAACTATGGCCACTTGCCAAAATGAGAATCATGAGGCATGGTATGTTCCAATGGTTTCAACTATAGTTATATGCTTCTGAAATAATGAATGTAAATGACTTTGATGTTAAGTCATCGAGAATCATAATCTTAGGTAATGACCTTAAGATGGCAAGGAGGTATATAATGAGGTGGAAAATAGACGTCCTATACTAAATGATGATGAACCTTAAGAAAAGAAATTGGGCCCATGCACCATTGAAATCTACTTAGTGATTTGCCATGCATGTGTTAATGTAATAAGCTGTGTTTCTCCAAAATGAGCATGAACATGAAGTATTCCAATGATCTGGGAACTTACGACCTTAACGGTAATGTTAATCATATCGCATGCGTGTAAATAGGGTCGTGTGCATGATGGTATAATATGTGAATCCTATGGACGGTCTATGAAACGCATAGGTGTATAACATGAATGAATCCTATGGAAGGTCTATGAAACACATAGGTGTATAATATGAATGAAACCCTATGGACGGTCTATGAAACGCATAGGTGTATAATATAATATGTGAACCCTATGGACAGTTTATGAAATAGATAGGTGTATAATATAATATGTGAACCCTATGGACGGTCTGGTGAGACGCATAGGCAACACGAACAATAGGTGCCACCATTCTCCTTGTTTGTACATGTTGATACTTTTACATTATATTTTGTACTCCACGCATAGTTCATAGGGCAAGCTTGATCCTAAAAGAAGTTCAGAATGATGTAAGTATAGTAAGACTTGATATGTGATGCTTTGGGTCATTTTGTAGTTTCTTGGCATAATTTATTTGCCTCTTATTTAGGTTACCGCATTTCCATATGTTGTTCTGTATGCCTTACATATGAGTGCTAATCCACATGTACTCATGTCCCCTTTTTTGGGGGCGCTGCATCTTTTAATGGATGCAGGTGGTTCCATAGTAGGCGACATCGATCAGAGTTAGCAGTACATCCTCCTCTCAGCTGACTTGGTGAGCCCCACTTCATATCGGGGTCATATATCGTTTGCTTCTCATGTAATGAGTTTTGAGTTATTCCCGAGGCCTTGTTGCCGGCATTATCCTAGTACTCTTTTGTACCCGTTAGAGGCTCCGTAGACATGGTGTGGGTTGTACGTTGGTATTGGGAAGGTCAAACTAAAGATGTTGTAATTGTATCACATGTTCCACTTCTAAACTATGGATGTGTAATGTAATATTTTGGGGACTTATAAATGAAGTAGCTAATAGTAATGGATTGGTGTTGTATACATGATCTCCTTATTGTCTAATTAATGAAAATATATATTCTCGTTATACATGGGTGAGCTGGGTAGAAGGTATTGTATTGGCTTGCTCGGCTGGAGTATCTCGGTTGAGCACTGGTCGCGCTCCCCGAGGTCGGGCGTGACATTTCCTAGCATGACTTCCTACACTTTAAAGCAGTTGGCTAAGATCTACATCCGAAAGATTTTTCGCTTGCATGGTGTGCCTGTGTCTATTATCTCTGATTGTGGCAATCAGTTTACTTTGCATTTCTGGAGAACGGTTCAGCGTGAGTTGGGCAAGCAAGTTTAGTTGAGAACCACATTTCACCCTCAGACGGATGGGCAGTCCGAGCGGACCATTCAAATTTTGGAGGATATATTGCGATGCGAGACTGTCATAGATTTTGGAGGGTAGTGGGATCAGTTTCTTCTCTTAGCAAATTTTGCCAACAACAACAACTACCAGTTATTGTACCCTATTTTGCACTAGTCAAAACAAAATACAATAAATAGTTCATTTGAAATTGAAAAAAAGAGTCACCACCTAATATTTTAAGGTATATTAGGGTACCTATGGGTTTGTAAGATTATCATCCTAATTCTCTACTAACCGGTGAGATTTGGGTAAGGGTTCTAGTTATTCTAAGGAAAAGGTATTAGGCACCCCTCAAAATCTACCCGAGGTAGCTGCTTACGCTTAGGCTAGGTTCGAGGAAAGAAGTGTCGATATTCTGCTTAATCGGGTGCTTAAAGTCTATAAAAGTGTTCAAAGTCTTTATCTAAAGTTCATTATTTTATTAATGAAGTGTATATGTGTTTCGAAAAGAAGTCATAAATTTTAGGATTTTATAATATAGGAAATCTCCTTTGAAATGTGTATGCTTTAAAAATCTTGTAAGGAATTCTTTATTTGGAAGAAAGTTGAGTGTGTGTTTTAGAAAGGTAGTTATTCATATGGAACTTAATAAAATAATGGGACTATTTGAAAATGCACCTTAAGTTGAAAGAAGTATACCTTATTTGAAAATTAATTCCAGCAAGAAGCTTATATTTCAAAAACTTGTTGAGGTCCATTATTTCACAAACATCAGTTGCGTTAGGTTTTATTTCTTGAAAGTAGTATCGCGGTTGTTTTAGCAGTTCCGATTTTTAAAGAGATTTTGTTTTGCTTTTGAATCTGTCCATGTCCAAAATTATGGAAAATTATTAGTGATAAAAAGATAAAGTCTTTCATTTATTAAGAAAATAAATAAGTGATCTAATATTAAGAGTTTAACGCGAGCAAAATTCTTATTTTTTATTCATTTATCTATGGCCCTTGGTTTGGCTACA
Source organism: Nicotiana tabacum (assembly GCF_000715075.1). Classification (NCBI taxonomy): domain Eukaryota; kingdom Viridiplantae; phylum Streptophyta; class Magnoliopsida; order Solanales; family Solanaceae; genus Nicotiana; species Nicotiana tabacum. Next base: position 49,934,707 of record NC_134092.1, on the reverse strand, counting down.
ACCCTAAAGCGATCAAAATATCAAAAGTATCCTTAAATGAAGTTAGTCATTCAGAGATACATGTATACAAGATAACAAACAACAATGAATAGAGTTAAAAATAAGTGAAGGAGAGAGGCCGGACTCTTGGCGATTTGGGCTTGGTAAGCTCAACCAGGCCCGACAAAACTTGGACTAAGCAGTAGACTCTTATGCGCAAAAAGGGAGGCGAGCTGGATTTGGACTTGGGGCTTGAGTTCCCCATGGAACTGAGTAGGCCTAAATCAAAACATGCACAAAAAAAAAATCATTAGTGTAAATCAAATGCAAAAAATAAAATAAGATAGAAATTATGACAAAATAATAATAATAAAGAGCTAAACAATATAGTGAGATAGATTTCATTTGTGTTCATCCTATCAAGATTAATAGGAATTCGTGATTATGGGTTCCTTATACACAACACGACCCAACTCCTACGGGAGCCGCGACGGAACCTAACACTACTTGCCTGGTAATCCAACATTCACATAATAACTAAGAAATTTGAATAAACATGGTTTAATAAACTTAACAACGAAAATATCATAATTTTCTAATAAAAACAGTGACGATAGTGCTATAACTATCCCCAAAATTTTGTGTCAACGAGTACATGAGCACTACTGAGTATCAAAATATAAACCAAATCCTTAGCACAATTGTATGGACAATAGAACAATAATAACGAAAAATAAAGGAAAAAGAGTCAAGGTCTGCGGACGTCATAACAGCTACCTCGAAGTCTCCAAATGCTGGTATCCAATAGGGCTCTAGCAATCACCACATCTAGATGTACCTGGATCTGCACACGAAGTGCAGAGTGAAGTATGAGTACAATAGACCCCATGTACTCAATAAGTAACAATTAGAAACCAATTAATGACAACACTGATACAATGATGATAGTAACAATTAATAAATCGAAGGAATTATCATAATTAGTTCGTTCACAATACAGGAATTTAGACATGCTTTCAATTATAACAATTTAAGTTCAACAATGATAAGAATATTTCATTTACCAGCTAGCATGAGGAATGATACATCTCTATACCTACATGTCAAATATGCATACCAAATGAATGATTTCACAGTGTTATCTTCAAATATTCTCACTCTCATCATACTCAAGCTGTCAGACTCAAATGCCCTCTTCATCACACACACACACATACACACACAAAATCACCCAACACTATACGGGTGCCTGATATACATGCTCCTTACCAAAGCACGTGTATGTATATCAATGTGCCTGTACTCACTGCTGGTATGTCAGACTCCGGAGGGGCGAATCCTGCCCAAGTGCTAATATAAAGCCAATATGGCCTGTTGCGGCGTGCAACCCGATCAAACATAATAATAAAGCCAATATGGCCTACTCCGGCATGCAACTCAATCCAAATAACACTCTCAGCATGGCTCTAAGGCCCACCTCAGTCATCAACCTCTCAAGTCTCAAGGGCTCACAATCTCATATCACTCAGCCTAACAACACTACATATAGAAAACAACAACAATATGTGATGTAACATTGAATGATGAGTAGAGACTGAGATATGATATGAAAATTAAGAATCATGACTGAGTGTATAATTACAGTTAAGTCAGATAACCCAAAACAACATAAATAACATCATTAAGTCTCAAACAAATAACCAGATAGCCTAAAAATTGTTTCTAGCATGAATCATAACCCAGTAAATCTAACAAGCAGGGCAAAACACAGATAAAACAAGGTATGATAGCAACATAGTCCAAAAAACAAATCGGATCATGAATACCCCACACGCCCGTCACCTAGCGCGTGCGTCACCCAACACATCACAAATAACATGGTTCCTAGGGATACTTAGCCTCAATTCAGAGTTTAGAAATATTAATTACCTCAAAACGCGCAAGTCAATACTCCAAAAAGCCCTTCCCATGCCAATAGGCCTTGGAACGACTAAAATCTAGTCACAAACAACCTAATATCATCAAATAATGTCGTAAGAAACAACTTCAAACAATAATGCTTTGATTTTTATCAATATCAAAAATTCAACCCAAAAGGTTAATCATGGGTCTGCACCCTGGAACCCCATCAAACTCATAAATTCCGAATACCCATTCAATTACGAGTTCAACCAAATCAAATTCATCCAATTCCAACCTCGATTCGACCATCAAATCCTCAATTTTCACTTTAGGAAGTTTTTACTATAATCCCCCATTTCTTCACTTTAATTCACAAATTAAATGCTAAAAACAAAGATGAAATCATGAAATAATAACTAATCCGAGTCAAAAACACTTACCCTGATTCAAATAGTGAAAACCCCCTCCAAAATCGCCCAAAACCGTGCTCTCTGACTCAAAGTGTAATATGATAACTCTAACCCTCGAAATAGAGATTTAAACAATCTACCCAGGCATTACCCTTCGCGATCATGGAAAGTCCTTCGCGATCGCGAAGAACTAAATTCTCCAGCTGCTCAATCCTCTTTTGCGAACACGACACCTTAGTTGCGAATGTGATGATCAAATGACCAACAGCTACATGATCGCAGACAAGACCACGCGATCGCGATGAACAACCGCGTGCCATTCTCAGTCCTTATCTCCCTTCTATGCGGACGCGTCCCCTCTCTCGCTTTTGCCATGAACATGCACCCTAATCCTTCGCTAATGCGTCCTTTAATTTGTGAATGCAAATAACAAAACCCACCTGCCACCAATTAACAATTTGCGATCGCGTCAACCTCTTCGCGATTGAGAAGAAGGAAACCAGAAGCACTGAACCAGCAGTCCAAAAATTATGAAAATAGCCCGAAACCCATCTGAATCACACCCGAGGCCCCCGGGACCCCGTCCAATCACGCCAACCAATCCCATAACACCATACGAACCTACACGAAGCCTTAGATCACATAAAATAACATCAAAACCAACCACCCTAATGAGTCACATAACCACAAATGAACATAGAAGAGGAAATAATTTCGAATGAACTTTTAGCTTCCAAAACTTATGCCGAACCATGTCAAATCAACTCTGAATGACCTCAAATGCTACATGCAAGTCCCAAATGACACAACGGACCTATTCTAGCTCTCAGAACCAAAATCCGAACCTGATATAATTAAAGTCAACTCTCGATCAGCCTATAAACCTTCCAATCCTTCAACTTTCCAACTTTTGCCAATTCAAGCCAAAACAACCTACGGACCTCCAAATCCATATCCGAACATAAGCCTAGGTTCAAAATCACCATGCGAAGGTATAGAAACCATCAAAACTCCATTCCAAAGTTGTTTACACAAAATTTAAACTCCGGTAAACTCTTTCAACTTAAGCTTTCAACATTGGGACTAAGTGTCCCAATTCATCTTGAAACTTCCCCGAAACCAATCCAACTACCCCAGTAAGTCAAATAACCACAAATGAACATAGAAGAGGCAAAAATTAGGTGAATGGGGCTACAATACCCTAAATGACCGGCCGGGTCATTACATTCTCCCCCATTAAATAAATGTTCATCCTCGAACGGGTCTAGAATCATACTTGGAGTCTCAAATAAATGTGGATACCTGCTCCGAATCTCCTGCTCAGTCTCTCAAGTAGCCTCCTCATCTTGCTGACCTCTCCATTGAACCTTCACCGAAGCTATATTCTTCGACCTTAACTTTCGAACATGCCGACCCAAAATAGTCACCGGTTCCACATCATAAGTCAAATCCCCATCTAACTGTACCGGTTGAAGTCCAAAACATGTGACAGATCACCATAATACTTTCGGAGCATAGAAACATGAAACACTGGGTGAATATCCGCTAGACTAGGTGGCAAGGCAAGTCTATAGGCCACCTCTCCAATCTTGCACTTCAAAAGGCCCAATACACCGAGGGATCAACTTTCCCTTCTTCATGAACCTCATTATACCCTTCATGGGCGAAACTCTAGGCAACACCTTCTCACCCACCATATATGCAACAAGACGAACCTTCCTATTAGCGTAACTCTTCTATCTAGACTCTGTTGTGAGGAGCCGCTCCTGGATCAACTCCACCATCTCTAAGGCATCACAGACCAAATCAGTGCCCACCAACCTAGCCTCCCCAGGCTCAAACCAACCAACTGGAGAACGACATCTCTTCCCATATAAGGCATAATAAGGAGCCATCCGGATACTCGACTGGTAGCTGTTGTTGTAGGCGAACTCTGGGAACAGAAGAAACTGATCCCATGAACCTCTAAAATCGATAACATAGGCACATAACATATCCTCCTATATCTGAATAGTGCACTCGGACTATCCGTACATCCGTGGATGGAATGTTGTACTCAACTCAACCCGTGTGCCAAAGTCTCGCTACATTACTCTCCAAAACTGTGGTGTGAACTGTGTGCCTCGATCAGAAATGATGGAAATGGGCACGCCATGTAGGCAGATAATCTCCCAGAGATAAATCTGAGCAAACTGCTCAGAAGAATAGAAAGTCATCACCAGAATGAATTGTGCGTACTTAGTCAAACGGTCCATAATAACCCAGACTGCGTCATATTTCTTCAAGGTCCGTGACAAGCTTACCGCAAAATCCATAGTGACATGCTCCCACTTCCACTGCGGTATCTCCAATATCCGAGTCAACCCTCCAGGTATCTGATGCTCATACTTCATATGTTGATAATTCAAACATCGAGAGACAAAAGAAACAACATCATTCTTCATTCTCCGCCACCAATAGTGTTGTTTTAATTCATGGTACATCTTCGCGACACCAAGATGAATTTAATAGCATGAGCTGTGAGCCTCCTCAAGGATCAAATCTCTCAATCCATCAATATTTGGATCACAAACCCGCCCTTGAAGCTGCCTAACACCATCATCACCAATCAAAGCCTCCTTAGCACCACCCCGCATAACCGTGTCCCTCAATACCATCAAGTGAGAATCATCAAAATGGCGAGCCTTGATACGCTCCAACAACGATGACTGAGCCGAAACGCAAGCAAGAACTCGGCTTAGCTTCAAAACATCCAATCTCACAAAGTGGTTGGCCAATGCCTGAACATCCATGGCTAGCGGCCTCTCTGCTATTAGTAAATATGCCAGGCTACCCATAGTCTCATCCTTCCCACTCAATGCCCCGGCCACCATATTGGCCTTCCTCGGATGATATAATATGGCAATATCATAGTCTTTTAGCAACTCTAACAATCTCCGTTGCCGCAAATTAAGGTCCCTCTACTTGAACAAGTGTTAGAGACTCTGATTGTCGGCATAGACCTCACATGGAACACCGTACAAATAATTCCTCCAAATCTTTAGTGTGTGAAAAATGACTGGCAACTCTAAGTCATGTACATGGTAATTCTTTTCATGAACCTTCAACTAAGGAGAGGCATTGACAATCACCCTACCGTCCTGCATCAATACCACACCAAGCCTAATACGCGACACATCACAATACACGGTATAAGATCCCAAACCTATAGGCAACACCAACATTAGGGCTATAGTCAATTCAGTCTTGAGCTTCTGAAAGCTCGCCTCAGACTCCTCAGACCATCTGAAAGGAGCACCCTTCCGGGTCAATATAGTCAAAGCTGCAATAATGGACGAGAAACCCTCTACAAAACAGCGCTAATAACCTACCAAACCCAAGAAGCTCCGAATCTCTATAGCTGAAAATGGTATAGGCCAAATCTGAACTGCCTCAATCTTCTTCGCATCCACCTTGATCCCCTCACTAGATAAAACATTGCCCAAGAACGCCAGTGAATCAAGTCAAAACACATACGTGGATAATTTAGCATATAGATCTTCTCCCTCAACGTGTGGAGTGCAATCCTCATGTGGATGGAATGTTGTACGCAACTCAACCTATGTTCCCAACTCTCGCTACACCGCCTTCCAAAACTATGATATAAACTTTGTGCCTCGGTCAGCAATGATGGAAATGGGCATGCCATGTGAGCAGATAATCTCCCAGATATAAATATGAGTCAACCACTCCAAATAATAGGAAGTCATCACCGGAATGAAGTGTGCGGACTTAGTCAATCAGTCCACAATAACCCACACTGCATCGTACTTTTTCAAGGTCCATTACAAGCCTACCACAAAATCCATAGTGACGTGCTCCTCCTTCCACTCTGGTATCCCCAATATCTGAGTCAACCCTCCCAGTTTCTGATGCTCATACTTGACCTGTTGACAATTCAACCACCAACAGATATTAGTGTGAGGCCTTGTAAATATTTTACATAAAACCCGGGATTTCGTGGTGCCGAAGTAGACTATGTGTTGACGACCGCGGTACACATATTTTGGGTTGGACAGTGCACTGGGGAGTAAAGAAAAATTTTTGGCAGAAAAAGACATTTATGCAGCCCACTATGCAGTCACAGAAACATTCAGCGAGCCGCAGAATGAAGCAAAAAACTGGGAAAAGTTTGGGTGATATTGTGCGGTCACTATACGATCGCAAAACCATTTCGCGGGCCACACATCGACCGCAGAACCAACATGAAAATTTTCCAGAGAGAGGTTCTGCGGCACATTATGCGACCGTAGAATAGGTCTGCAGACCGAATAATGGCCGCAGAGTGGGGCAAAGTTGCCCAGTTCTGGAGGACCATTTTGCAGACCGTAGAAGGATTATGCGGTCGCATATGCGACCGCAGATCTATGACAGGGCTCATTTTGTTTTTCTAAATTTTTTTACCCAACCCTATTTTGATATATTAGAGTAATGGACCACTTCTGAAGCAAAAACATATATTCTAGAGTGAGGGAGTGCCAAAGAGTGAGAGAGGGAGTTCCTAAGCCCATCATCCATCAATTCTTGCTCAAATTTGAAGAAATTGTAAGAAGCATTCACTATTTCTTCATCCTAAAGGTAAGTTTTTACTCCATATCCCTCAATTTCGTGATTTTAACTGAAAATAGGCAATAAGCCAAGTAAATTCTGGGGTGTGGGAGTTGTTTATTTTACTTGCATGTACCATATAGGGTAGTGGAAATATTATTGAGCCCTTTTGGGTAAGCTTTGGGTAGTGGTATGATAGAATCCACCATAGGAGGACCTTGAAACCTTAATACACACCTAGTATTTGATAAAATGCTCAAGTGAGCTAGAATTATGAACTCCTTCCAAATTTGTGTTCAATTTTGCAATATCTCTAAATAGATCAAAGTGTCTAGGATCTCCGAAACATTTTAGTAAATTAAAAGGGCTCGAGGCAGTATGTTGGCTAAACTTCTCTCTTAGAGTTGAATTCCCATGATGATCATGTATGTCCCGAGTTGTCCATTATGAATTGACTTTTCTGAATAAGTTTGATGTCTGATGATGTATATATATGAATATGTTCAAATGTGTTCCGGAATGTTCTTATTATATTCTGCTATTCTTCAGAAGAGTATTTGAAGTATGAGTATGTATTAAAATATTGTGACTTCAAGTCAAGTCCAAATGAAAGTGATCACATCAAATTGTATAAGAGATCATACGTGCCTAAGACCCTAATTTGCTCAAGTATGTGTTTAAAGTCTTAATTTGAAAGGCATGGTTGTTGATTATCCATGATAATGATTGAAAATAGAATAGTGAGCTTGAATTATGAAGTACGACCAATGTACCAAGAATGATATTGAATTATGGACAATGATGTCAATAAAATGAATGACATGTAAAAGAATATAAATTGAGTGGTAAATTGTCACGCCCCAAACTCGGGGAGCGCGACTGGCGCTCAACCGAGTGAACCCGACCGAGCAAGCCTATTAGATTTTCTTCTACCCAAATTCATCCATGAATAAGGATAATATATTTTTTATTAATTATACAATAAGGTGATAATGTGTACAATACCAATTCATTACCACAAGTTACTTCATTAATAAGTCTCAAAGCACACACACACACCCCTTCGTGATTCAAAGTAGGACAAGTGATTTAATCACAGCACAACCTGGTTAACATTCCCAACACCCATACACAACCCACATTTAGTCTACAGAGCCTCTAAAGATACCAAAGAGTACAATGATAGTGCCAAAAATGAGGCTCCGGCTATACCTCAAAACACGATAACACATACGAACAAAAGATGCACAACCCCGGAATGAGATGGGGCTTACCAAGTCAATTGGGAAGGATGAGCACTGCTATCACTGGTAAGTATCATCCGTTGTAGAACCAACTGCATCCATTAAAGATGTAGGGCCCCCGGCAAAAGGGACGTTAGTACATATCGAATAGTAGTAGTATGAAAACCAAACACCAATTTAAGAACTCGGAAATACAATATGAATATGATGAACCAGGGCGACAATAGAATATCATAGATAGCCGTTTAAACTAAAGCAAGATTATCAAGAGCTGTCATTAACATTTATATAATTTAAGATGAGATCTTTCGTAACCATTTTCACACAAAGCGGCCCCGCCGCCTCACCCCAATGTATGCAGGTGGAGGTGTAAGCACAACATCAAAAATCTACTCAAGCGGCCCTGCCATATCACCCCAATATATGAGGGTGGAGGTGTAAACACAATACCCATTTTCACACAAAGTGGCCCTGCCGCCTCACCCCAATATATGCAGGTGGAAATGCATCAACGATACCAATACCTACACAAAGCGTCCATGACGCCTCACCCCAATATATATAGGTGGGTGGTGGTGCAACAACAATACCAAAATCATACACAAAGCGGTATTGTCGCCTCACCCCAATGTATGCGGGTGGAGGTGTAAACCCAATCACAATCTATACACGATTTGGCATAATAATTTCCCCATAAATCACGGCTTGGAATTATAATATGTAGATACACAATCCATAGTTTGGAACACATCCTCAATTTATAAAACCATATAATAAGAGCATTTGAAACACGAATTGAACATATATCTTTGTCACAAAACTTATTCGGAATACTTTATTTGCAATAAATATCTTGGAACTTACAAGGATATTGGGGTTCTAATTCTTAAAGAAGAGTTTATCCAACATACCTCAATTTAGCTTCCTTAAACTCTAAAATATTCTGGGATTCTTAACAACTTCAATCTATTTTAGAAATATAACAAATTGAACCAAAATTAGGAAGATGATCATGGTTATAGTTCATTTAAGCATTTTATCAAACATTTGGTGTGCATTGAGGTTTCAAGGTCCTTTTATGGACGATTCCATAATCCCACAACCCACTCTTTACAAATTTTAGCTCACAATCTTCCTACACCCTTTGATAACACATGCATGCAAAATAAACAACTCCCATACCCAAGAATTGTCTTGCTAATTACCAATTCTTCGATAAGTTTCAAAATTAGGGGTTAGGGTGTAGAATCTTACCTCTAGGATGAAAACATAGTGTGTTTTCCTTGTTAATCCTCAAAGATTTGAGCAAGAATTGAAGGACAATTTGTTAAAGATTACTTTCTCACTCTAGGGCACTTTCTCACTCTCAAAATGTCAGATTTTTTCTCAAAAATGTTCCATTGCGTCCTTTTAACGAAGTAGGGTCGGGTTATAAAAACCCAAAAATGAAGCTCCGGAACAGAGTGTGCGGTCGCATATGCGATCACATAATGATTTTGCGGTCCGCAGAATAGGCCGGATAATTGGCCTACAAACCTGGGCATGACTGACTTAGTCTGCGATTATTACCTGGCTCGCAGACCTGTTCTGCGGTCGCATAATGCACCGTAGAACTGGTCTACAGTCGCATATTATGTCGCAAACCTGAATTCCAAACTAGCACATCCCTGCCTCACCCTGCAGCTATTATGCGGCCCGCACAGTGATTCTGCGGTCGCATAATAGATCGCAGAAACGTATTTCTCTGCCAAATATTTTCCTTTACTCCTCAATGCATTGTTCAACCCAAAAAGTCCGAGTCGCGGTGAGAAAGCTCTCCGCAAAGAATTTCTAAAATCCTCAAACACGTAAGCCTAGTCTGGCACCACGAAACCTTACTTTCCTTTGCAAAAATATTACGGGTCCTTACATAAATACTTTGAATAACAAATGCTTTGGGAGTATCGATTAGCCACCTAGGAAGGGTAGGTCGGAACAACCTAACCCTGAAACTATATGTGCCGGTGTAGGAGTGATTGAGGGATAAATCCCCGTATTAATGTGATGAGACTGTTTCCCCTTATATGGTATGGGATTAGTGTGTTGAGATGTTTTCCCCTTAAATGGGATGAGATTATTGCTAGCTAGATGTGATGTAATGTCGACCCACATGACATTGTGGTGAGACGGCTTAGCCGATCGAGCTGAGATCGAACGCCATGCCGCACGCATGGTGGTTTTGTGAGTGTATGTCTCGGGGTGAAACGGCCTAGCCGGTTGGGTTGAGATTGGACTCCGTGCTAAAACACGGTGGTATATCGGTGCTAAATATATCCCAACTTAAATTTCCGAAACCTACTTGAAATTTACGTTTCCCCTAATGTGACTCTTTGATACCGTTTGAGTTGCTTATTGATATCATGTTTTATTCTCCATTTTCTGTTGCTCGTTCTATTGAGAGGGTATTTTGTTTTACATACTAGTACTATTCCATATGTAATAACGTCCCTTTTGCCGGGGGCGCTGCATCTTTAATGAATCCAGGTAGTTCAATAGCAGGTGGTATTGATCAGTGATAGCAGCACACCCTCTCCTCAGATGATTTGGTGAGCCCCACTTCATTTCGGTGTCCTGTATCTTCTATCCTTTGTACATAGCATTTTGAGGTATAGCCGGGGCCTTGTTGCCGGCATTGTCATAGCATTCTTTTGTTTCTGTTAGAGGCTCCGTAGACATAGTGTAGGTTGTGTCTGTTTTGAGAAATTTAAAACTAAAAATGTTGTAATTATATCATTTGTCCCACTTTAACTATGATTGTACAATGTACTGTTTTGAACATTTGTTAAGGACGTAACTAATGGAAATGAAATGGTGTTGTTCACATGATTCCTTACTAGCTAATTAATGAAATGCATTCGTCTCTTTATATGTGGGTGAATTGGATAGACGGCACTGTGTAGGCTTGCTCGACCGGGGTAACTCTATTGAGCACCGGTAGAGCTCTTCGAGGTCGGGGCATGACAAACTTGGTATCAGATCCTAATGTTTTAAAGTGTCCTAGGATATCTCAGAGCCGTGTCTAGTAGAGACCTTCTTATTGGTGTGTTGTCGACCACATCTATAATTAGGAGGCTAATTTGGCATTTAGAAATAGTACCCTTCTTTGATGATCTAGGTCGTGCGATAAAGCTGATTGTAAGATTGTTCCTCCTTTAACTCGTGCATTGCTCTAATTTTCAGTATATGGCGCCTAGGAAGAAAGCAAGAACTGGCCAAGGAGACAATTCCACCCCAGGAGTAGTAGTTGACCCTTTACTTAATGATGCGGGTGAACACCTGAGCGGTGACAATATTCCCCCAACTACTACGCTGCATGATTCCACTACACCTGGTCAGACCACACCAGTTCCTACACCTACTAAGGGTGAAACGATCCCTCTAACTGATATTCCGATTCCACCTCCAGCCCCAGCTTCCAGTCCCGGTGTATCCGATGGGGATCTTAGGGGTGCCAAACAAATGTTGGCTCAAATAGTGGCTTCCCAGGCCCAGAGATCAGATACTGCACCCACTTCTTCTAGTCAGCGAGGGGATTCCAATAGTTCCAGGGTGAACAAATTTCTCCAGCTGCACCTTCCAGTGTTCACAGGTACTGATCCTGAGGAGGACCCCCAGGATTTTATTGACGATATGCACAAGACCATCCGAGTTATGCATGCTACTGAGACAGAGGGAGAAGAGTTGGCCTCCTACCGCCTGAAAGGGGTGGCCTATTCTTGGTTTGAAATGTGGGAGGACTCCCGTGAGGAGGGAAGCCCTCCGGCGAGATGGAGTGAGTTTGCCGATGCTTTTATTGAACATTTCATGCCTGCCGAGACTAAGGTAGCCCGTACCGCTGAGTTTGAGAACCTAAAACAAGGTAGCATGAGTGTGTGGGAGTATCATATGAGATTTACGCGCCCGTCCAAATATGTCATCTATATGTTTCCTACTATTGAGGCTAGAGTGTGCCAGTTTGTGCAGGGCCTTAGCCCCTTGGTTATTAATGAGGACGCTACAGCTGCCTTGAATTCTGATATGAACTATGGTAAGATGGTGGCATTTGCTCAAGCCACAGAGACCCGCAAGCTGAAGAATAGAATAGAGCGAGAAAGTAGCAACAAGGCCCGGTCAGCGGGCAACTTCAGTAGTACTACTAGTGGTGGTGGTGGTAGGACAACTTTCAGGGGAGGGTCATCAGGGCCGTCCTAGTCTTTTGTTTAGTCTTCAGTCAGTGCACCACCTTCGGGAACCAGTCAGCAACAAGGGAACCATTTTAGGCCCAGCTAGGGCAATAATGGATTCTACTAGCAGGGTCGGTCTGGTGGGAGATTTCAGCAGCAGCGGAAGCCCCCATGCCCTAGGTGTGGGAAGATGCACTTTGGTACCTGCTACATGGACCAGCCCATATGCTACATGTGTGGTATAAGGGGTCACATTCAGTGGTATTGCCATTCGTCTCACCAGAGTTCGGGAGGACCCAGTCGTTTCTATGCTATGAGGGGTCGCCAAAGTTCATAGGCTTATCCAGATATTGTCACAGGTATATTGACTATTCAATCTCATGATGTGTATGCTATTATTGATCCCGGTTCCACCTTGTCCTATGTCACTCCCTATGTTGCTATGGAATTTGGGATAGAACCGGAATAACTCCACGAGTCGTTCTCTGTATCTACTCCGGTTGGTGAGTCTATTGTGGCCGTGCGGGTTTATACGGATTGTGTTGTCACGGTGCGTGGTCGAGACACCATGGCCAACCTCATCGAATTGGGGATGGTCGATTTTGATATAATAATGGGGATGGATTGGCTTTATTCATGTTTCTCTAAGCTTGACTGTCGAACCAAAGCCGTTAGGTTTGAATTTCCAACTGAGTAGTGATTGAATGGAAGGGGGATAATGTGGTGTCAAAGGGTAGGTTTATTTCTTACCTTAAGGCCACAAAGATGATTAACAAGGGGTGTATCTACCATTTGGTCCGGGTTACGGACACCGGCGCTGAGGCACCTACACTTGAGTCCGTGCCTGTTGTGAATGAATTTCCGGAGATCTTTCCGGATAAGCTCCCTGGGATCCCGCCAGACATGGAAAGTGATTTTGGGATTGATGTGATGCTAGGCACATAGCCTTTTTCTATTCCACCCTACCGAATGGCACCGACAGAATTGAAGGAGCTAAATGAACAATGAAAAATTTGTTAGAGAATGGTTTCATCCAGCCGAATGTGTTGCCTTGGGACACACCGGTTCTATTTCTAAGAAAGAAAGATGGGTTGCTAAGAATGTGTATTGACTATCGGCAGCTCAACAAGGTTTCAATAAATAATAAGTACTCGTTGCCAAGGATAGATGAATTGTTTGATCAATGGCAGGGTGCTAAGTACTTCTCCAAGATCGATTTAAGATCTGGGTATCACCAATTGAAGATCAAGGAGCAGGATATTCTGAAAACAACTTTCAGGAGACGGTATGGGCACTTTGAATTTCTGGTAATGTCTTTCGTGCTAACATATTCCCCCGCAACTTTCATGGATTTTATGAATCGGGTCTTCAAACCTTTCCTTGCATCCTTCATGATTGTGTTTATTGACGATATTCTTGTTTATTTACGGAGTTGGGAGGACCATGCCGATCATCTCAGGACAGTTTTGCAGACTTTGTATCAGCACCAGTTATATGCGAACTCTTCGAAATGTGAATTTTGGCTTGAATCTTTTACATTCTTGGTTCATGTTGTCTCTAGAGAAGGCATTGAGGTTGACCCCCAGAAAATTTTAGCCGTGAAGAATTGGCCTAGACCTACCACTCCAATAGAGATTCGCAGTTTCTTGGGCTTAGCTGGATATTATAGAAAGTTTGTGGAGGGGTTCTCTACTCTTGCCTCTCCGTTGACTAAATTAACGCAAGAGGCGGTTAAATTTCAATGGTCAGATGCTTGTGAAAGGAGCTCCCAAGAGTTGAAATCAAGATTAACTACGGCACCGGTGTTGACTCTACCAGAGGGTACAAATGGATTTATGGTATATTCTGATGCTTCAAGGATCGAACTTGGGTGCGTATTAATGCAATATGGCAAGGTGATAGCGTATGATTCTAGGAAACTCAAGAATCATGAAATGAACTATCCAACACATGACTTAGAGCTTGCGGCGGTGGTATTTTCATTGAGGATTTGGCGTCATTATTTGTATGGGGTCCATGTAGATATATTCACGGACCATAAGAGCTTTCTTCAAACAGAAGGAATTGAGTCTAAGGCAGAGAAGATGGCTTGAGTTACTCAAGGATTATGACATCGACATCCTATATCATCCGGGGAAGGCTAATGTTGTAGTGGATGCTCTTAGCCGAACATCTATGGGCAGTTTGGCTCACTTGGAGGCATATCAAAGGCCGTTGGCCAAGGAGGTTCATCGGTTGGATAGTTTTGGAGTTCGTCTTCCGGACTATAGTGAGGGAGGGGTGATTGTGCAAAATAAGGCTGAATCGTCGCTTGTGGTGGAAGTCAAGGAGAAACAATTCAACGATCCATTGTTGGTAAAATTGAAGGAGGGGAATCAAAAACATAAGATCATGGCCTTTTCTCTTGGCATGGATGATGGTACGCTAAAGTACCAAGGGCGACTATGTGTTCCAAATGTGGATGATCTCCGAGAAAGAATCATGACCGAGGCTCACACTGCTAGGTATTCCGTGCACCCGAGTTCTACAAAGATGTATCATGATCTTATGGAAGTCTATTGGTGGAACGATATGAAGATGAATGTAGCGTACTATGTGGAAAGATGTCCAAATTGTTAGCAGGTGAAGGCCAAACACCAAAGGCCCGGTGGGTTGGCACAGAACATAGAAATTCAATGTGAAATTGGGAAATGATTAACATGGACTTTGTGGTATGGCTACCTCGCACTCCTCACAAATTTGACTCGATTTGGGTGATTGTGGATTGACTCACGAAATCAGCACACTTCTTGCCGGTTAAGGCTACCGACACAGCGGAACAATATGCCCAGTTGTACATCAAGAAAATAGTCAGGTTGCATGGCACTCCAATTTCTATTAACTCATATCGAGGGGAACAATTCACGACTAATTTTTGGAAGAAATTTCAGCAAGGTTTGGGTAATCAGGTGAATCTTAGTACAACCTTCCATCCACAGACTGACGGGCAGGCATAGCGGACTATTCAGACACTTGAGGATATGCTACGCACTTGTGTTCTTGACTTCAAAGGTAGGAGATATAGATCTTCCATTGGGTGGTTCGAGATTGGGGAAGCGGAACTGATAGGGCCAAACCACGTGCATCAGGCTATGGAAAAAGTTAAGATCATTAAGGAGCGGTTTAAAACTGCTCAGAGTCATCAAAAGTCCTATTCAGATGTGCGTCGCAGGGATTTGGAGTTCAAAGAAGATGATTGGGTGTTCCTGAAGGTTTCTCCTATGAAGGGTGTAATGCGATTTGGTAAGAAAGGAAAATTGAGTCCGAGGTATGTCGGACCGTACAGAATCATTCAGAGGATTGGTCAGGTGGCTTACAGGCTAGAACTACCTCCAGAGATGTCTTTGGTGCACCCGGTGTTCCACGTGTCCATGTTGAATAAGGTGGTTGGAGATCCATCGCTTATTACTCCGGTTGAGATCATTGAGGTTAATGAAGAATTGACTTATGAAGAAATTCCAGTTGCCATCCTTGATAGGCAAGTCAGTAAGTTGAGGAACAAAGAGATTGCCTCCGTGAAAGTACTATGGCGGAACCAACAGGTTGAAGAGGCCACCTGGGAGGCCGCGGATGAAATGAAGAAGAAGTATCCTTATTTGTTTGAATAGCCATGTATTTATAAAGTTGTGTACTATGAAAATGCTAAGAGTTACCTTCTATGAATTATGTATCATTTGTACCGTTGATGTTAAGAGTGATCCTTATCTGGTAATATATTGCTTATGAGGCCACGATTGATATTGTTTTATGTTATATTGCGTCGTCGGATTATGTATATGTTGTTAGAAGTGGTTTCTGGGATTCTCTGACAGGTGGTTAGGCCCAGTTACAGGGGAGACTCTGGCAAAACTTTTTGAAATTTAGGAAGTTAGCCAAAATTTGGAACTGCTGGTGTGTGAAGTCACAATTGAGCCACATTGTATGCTAATGATGGATTCTGACCCTCATTCGAGGATGAATGATCCTAAGTGGTGGAGTACGTGAGGCCCCGTAAATATTTTACCTAAAAATCGGGATTTCGTAGTGCCGAAGTAGACTATTTATTGACGACCGCGGTATGGACTTTTTGGGCTGGACAGTGCACTAGGGAGTAAAGGAAAAGTTTTGGCAGAAAAAGGCATTTTTGCGGCCCACTATACGGTCGCAGAATAACTTTGCGGGCCGCAGAATGAAGCAGAAAACTAGGCAAATTTTGGGTGATATTATGCAGTCACTATGCGATCGCAAAAAACCATTTCGCGGGCCAACATCGACCGCAGAACCAACATGAAAATTTTCCGGATGGAGGTTCTGCGGCGCATTATGCGACCGCATAACGGTCGCAGAGTGGGGCAGAGTTGTCCAGTTCCAGAGGAGCATAGATATGTGACCGCAGATCTGTGAGGGGTTCCTTTTTTTCTAATCTTTTTTACCCAACCCTATTTCGATATATTAGAGTAATAGACCACTTCTGCAGCAAAAACATATATTCTAGAGTGAGGGAGTGCCAAAGAGTGAGAGGGGGAGTTCCTAAGCCCACCATCCATCAATTCTTACTCAAAGTTGAAGAAATTGTAAGAAGAATTCCCTAGTTCTTCATCCTAGAGGTAAGTTTTTACTCCATAGGGTGTAGAAGTTGTTTATTTTATATGCATGTACCATCTAGGGTAGTGGGAAGATTGTTGAGCTCTTTTGGGTAAGCTTTGGGTAGTGGAATGATAGAATCCACCACAAGAGGACCTTGGAACCTTAATATGCACCTAGTGTTTGATAAAATGCTCAAGTAAGATAAAATTATGAATTCCTTCCTAATTTATGTTCAATTTTGCAATATCTCTAAATAGATCGAAGTTGCTAGAATCTCCATAATATTTTAGTAAATTAAAAGGGCTCGAGGCAAGGTATGTTGGCTAAACTTCTCTCTTAGAATTGAATTCCCATGATGATCTTGTATGTCCCGAGTTGTCCATTATGAATTGAATTTTTTGAATAAGTTTGACATCGGATGATGTGTATATATATATATATATGAATATGTTCAAATTTGTTCCAGAATATTCTTATTATATCGTGCTATTCTCCAGGAGAGTATTTGAAGTATGAGTATGTATTAAAATATTGTGACTTCAAGTCAAATCCAAATGCAAGTGATCACATCAAATTGTATAAGAGATCATATGTGCTTAAGACCCTAATTTGCTCAAGTATGTGTTTAAAGTCTTAATTTGAAAGGCCTTGTTGTTGATTATCCATGATAATGATTGAAAATGGAATAGTGAGCTTGTATTATGAAGTACGGCCAATGTGCCAAGAATGATATTGCGTTATGGCCAATGATGTCAATAAAATGAATGACATGTAAAATAATATGAATTGAGTGGTAAATACTTTGAATAACAAATGCTTTGGGAGTATCGATTAGCCACCGAGGAAGGGTAGGTCGGAACAACCTAACACCGAAACTACACGTGCTGGTGTAGGAATGATTGAGGGGTAAATCCCCGTGTCAATTTGATGAGACTGTTTCCCCTTATATGGGCTGAGATTTGTATGTTGAGATGTTTTCCCCTTAAATGGGATGAGATTATTGCTAGCTAGATGTGATGTAATGTCGACTGACACGACATTGTGGTGAGATGGCTTAGCCGATCGGGCTGAGATCGGACGCCATGCCGCGCACATGGTGGTATTGTGAGTGTATGTCTCGGGGTGAGATGACTTAGCCAGTCGGGCTGACATCGGACTCCGTGCTAAAACACAGTGGTATATCGGTGCTAAGATATCCCAACTTAAATTACTGAAACCTACTTGAAATTTACGTTACCCCTAATGTGACACTTTGATACAGTTTGAGTCTCTTATTGATATCATGTTTTATTCTCCGTTCTATGTTGCTCGTTCTATTGAGAGGGTGTTTAGTTTTACATACTTGTACCATTCCATATGTACTAACGTCCTTTTTGCCGGGGGCGCTACATCTTTAATGGATCCAGGTGGTTCCATAGCAGGTGGTACTGATCAGTGATAGCAGCGCACCCTCTCCTCAGATGATTTGGTGAGCCCTACTTTATTTCGGGGTCCTGTATCTTCTATCCTTTGTACATAGAGTTTTGAGGTATAGCCGGGGCCTTGTTGCCGGCACTGTCATAACACTCTTTTGTTCCTGTTAGAAGCTCCATATACATAGTGTGGGTTGTGTTTGTTTTGGGAAGTATAAAACTAAAAATGTTGTAATTGTATAGTTTGTCCCATTTTAACTATGATTGTACAATGTACTGTTTTGAACATTTGTTAAGGACATAACTAATGGAAATGAAATGGTGTAGTTCACATTACTCCTTACTGACTAATTAATGAAATGCATTCGTTACTTTATTTGTGGGTGAATTACTTAGATGACAGTTTGCCGGCTTGCTCGACCGGGGTAACTCTGTTGAGTGCCGATCGCGCTCCACGAGGTCGGGGCATGACAATAAGCAACAATATATTTCTTCATTCTCCGCCACCAATAGTGTTGTTTCAAGTCACGGTACATCTTCGTGACACATGGGTGAATGAAATAGCGTAATCTGTGAGCCTCCTCAAGGAGAAAATCTCTCAACCCATCAACATTTGGAAAACAAACCCACCCTTGAAGCCGCATAACACCATCATCACCAATCACAACCTCCTTAGCACCACCCCGCATAACTGTGTCCCTCAACACCATCAAGTGAGGATCACCAAAATGGCGAGCCTTGATACGCTCCAACAACGATGACTGAGCCACAATGCAAGCAAGAACTCATCTTAGCTCCGAAACATCCAATCTCACAAAGTGGTTGGCCAAAGCCTGAACATAAATGGCTAAAGGCCTCTCTGCTATCACTAAATACGCCAGGCTGCCCATAGTCTTAGCCTTACTACTCAATGCACCGACTACCACATTGGCCTTACCCGAATTTTATAATATGGCGATATCATAGTCTTTCAGCAACTCTAACCATCTCCACTGCTGCAATATAAGGTCCTTCTAATTGTCGGCATAGACCTCACATGGAACACCGTATAGATAATGCCTCCAAATCTTCAGTGCGTGAATAATGGCTGCCAACTCTAAGTCATATACAAGTTAATTCTTCTCATGAACTTTCAACTGCCGAGACGCGTTTGCAATCACCCTACCATCCTGTATCAACATTGCGCCAAGCCTAATATGTGACATATCATAATACACGGTGTAAGATCCCAAACTTGTAGGCAACACCAACACTGGGTCTATTGTCAATGCAACCTTGAGCTTCTGAAAGTTTGCCTCACGCTCCATAGACCATCTTAAAGGAGCACCCTTCTGGGTCAATCTAGTCAAAGATGCAGCAATGGACGAGAAACCCTATATAAAATGGCGATAATAACCTGCCAAACCCAAGAAGCTCTGAATCTCTGTAGCTAAAAATGGTCTAGGCCAACTCTAAAATGCCTCAATCTACTTCGCAATCACCTTGAGCCCCTCACTAGAGAACATATTTCCCAAGAACTCCAGTGAGTCAAGACAAAACTCATAATTGGAGAATTTAGCATATAGATCTTCTCCCTCAACGTGTGGAGTACGATAATCTCCAAGTATGCTATGAACTTTGTGCCTTGGTCAGAAATGATTGAAATAGGCACGCCGTGTAAGCAGATAATCTCCCGGATGTACATATGAGTCAACCGCTCCGAAGAATAGGGAGTAATCACCAGAATGAAGTATGCAGACTTAGTCAACCGGTCCACAATAACCCAGACTACATCGTACTTTTTCAAGGTCCGTGACAAGCCTACCACATAATGCATAATGACGTGCTCCCACTTCCACTCCGGTATCTCCAATATCTGAGTCAACCCTTCCGGTTTCTGATGCTCATACTTCACTCGTTGACAATTAAAACATCGAGATACATAAGATATAATATCTTTCTTCATTCTTCGCCACCAATAGTGTTGTTTCGAGTCACGGTACATCTTTATGACACCAGGGTGAATGGAATAGCGTGAGTTAGGAGCCTTCTCAAGGATCAAATCTCTCAACCCATCAACATTTGGAACACAAACTCGCCCTTGAAGCAGCATAACACCATCATCACCAATTACAACCTCCTTAGCACCACCCCGCATAACCATGTACTTCAACACCATCAAGTGAGGATATTTAAAATGGTGAGCCTTTATACGATCCAACAATGATGAATGAGCAACAACGCAAGAAAGAACTCAGCTTAGCTCCGAAACATCCAATCTCACAAAGTGGTTGTCCAAAGCCTGAACATCCATGGCTAGTGGCATCTCTGCTATCAGTAAATATGCCAGGCAGCCCATAGTCTCAGTCTACCTACTCAATGCACCAGCCACCATATTGGCCATCCCCGAATGGTATAATATGGCAATATCATAGTCTTTCAGCAACTCAAACTACTTGAACAGGTGCTGGAGACTCTGATTGTCAGCATAGACCTCACATGGAACGCCGTACAAATAATGCCTCCAAATCTTTAGTTCGTGAACAATGACTGCCAACTCTAAGTTATGTACATGGAAATTCTTCTCATGAACCTTCAACTGCCGAGATGCAATGGCAATCACCCTACCGTCCTGCATAAACACCGTGCCAAGTCCAATACGCGACACATCATAATACACGGTTTAAGATCCCGAACCTGTAGGCAACACCAACTCTGGGGATATTGTCAATGCAGTATTGAGTTTCTGAAAGCTCGCCTCACACTCCACAAACCATCTTAAAGGAGCACCCTTCTGGGTCAATATTGTCAAAGATGCAGCAATGGGCGAGAACCCTCTACAAAATGGCAATAATAACCTGCCAAACCCAACAAGCTCCGAATCTCTGTACCTGAAAATGGTATAGGCCAACTCTCAACTTCCTCAATCTTCTTCGCATCCAACTTGATCCCCTCACTAGATAATACGTTACCCAAGAATGCCAGTGAATCAAGGTAAAACTCATACTTGGAGAATTTAGCATATAGATATTCTCCCTCAACGTGTTGAGTATGATCCTCCTATGGATGGAATGTTTTAGTCAACTCACCCCGTGTGCCAAACTCTCGCTACACTGCCTTCTAAAACTATGATATGAACTCTATGCCTCGGTCAGAAATGATGGAAATGGGCACGCCATGTATGAAGATAATCTCTCGGATGTAAATATGAGTCAACCGCTCAGAAGAATAGGAAGTCGTCACCGGAATGAAGTGTGAGGACTTAGTCAATCGGTCCACAATAACCTAGACTGCATCGTACTTTTTCAAAGTCCGTGATAAGCCTACCACAAAATGCATAGTAACGTGCTCCCACTTCCACTTCGGTATCTCCAATCTCTAAGTCAACCCTCCCGGTTTCTGATGCTCATACTTTACCTGTTGACAATTCAAATACTGAGATACATAAGCAACAATATATTTCTTCATTCTCCACCACCAATAGTGCTATTTCAAGTCACGGTACATCTTCGTGACACCTGGGTGAATGGAATAGCATGAGCTGTGAGCCTCCTCAAGGATCAAATCTCTCAGCCAATTAACATTGGAACACAACCCGCCCTTGAAGTAGCATAACACCATCATCACCAATTACAACCTCCTTAGCACCACCCTGCATAACCGTGTCCCTCAATACCATCAAGTGAGGATCATCAAAATGGCGAGCCTTCATATGCTCCAACAACGATGACTGAGCCACAACGCAAGAAAAAACTCGGCTTAGCTCCGAAACATCTAATCTCACAAAGTGGTTGTCCAAAGCCTGAACATCCGTGGCTAGCAGCCTCTCTCCTATCAGTGAATATGCCAGGCTGCCTATAGTGTCAACCTTCCTACTCAATGCACCGACAAACACATTGTCCTTCCCTGGATTATATAATATGGCGATATCATAGTCTTTCAAAAACTGTAACCATCTTCGATGCCGCAAATTACGGTCCTTACACTTGAACAGGTGTTGGAGACTCTGATTGTCGGCATATACTTCACATGGAATGTCGTACAAATAACGCCTCCAAATCATCAGTGCATGAATAATAGCTGCCAATTCTAAGTCATGTACAAGGTAATTCTTCTCCTGAACCTCAACTGCCGAGACGCATTGGTGTAAGATCCCAAACCTGTAGGCAACACCAACACTAGGGCAATAGTCATTGCAGTCTTGAGCTTCTGAAAGCTCGCCTCACACTCCTCAGACCATCTGAAAGGAGCGCCCTTCGGGGTCAATCTAGTCAAAGGTTCAATAATGGACGAGAAACCCTCTACAAAATGACGATAATAACCTTCCAAACCCAAGAAGCTCCGAATCACTGTAGCTGAAAACGGTCTAGGCCAACTCTAAACTTCCTCAATCTTCTTCGCATCCAACTTGATCCTCTCACTAGACCACACGTTCCCCAAGAATGTCAGTGAATCAAGCCAAACTCATAATTGAAGAATTTAGCATATAGATCTTCTTCCTTAACGTGTGGAGTACGATCCTCCTGTGGATGGAATGTTGTACTTAACTCAACCTGTGTGCCCAACTCTCGCTATACTGCCTTCCAAAACTATGATATAAATTATGTGCCTTGGTCAGAAATGATAGAAATGGGCATGCTATATAAGCAAATAATCTCCCGGATGTAAATATGAGTTAACCGCTCCGAAGAATAGGAAGTCATCACCGGAATGAAGTGTGCAGACTTAGTCAACCGGTCCACAATAACCCAGACTGCATCGTACCTTTTCAACATTCGTGAAAAGCCTACCATAAAATCCATAGTGACGTGCTCCCACTTTAACTCCGGTATCTCCAATCTCTGAGTTAACCCTCTTGGTTTCTGATGCTCATACTTCACCTATTGACAATTCAAACACCGAGAGACATAAGCAACAATATCTTTCTTCATTCTCCGCCACTAATAGTGTTGTTTCAAGTCACGGTACATCTTCGTGACACCTGGGTGAATGGAATAGCGTGAGCTATGAGCCTCCTCAAGGATCAAATCTCTCAACCCATCAACATTTGGAAAACAAACCCGCCCTTGAGGCCGCATAACACCATCATCACTAATTACAACCTCCTTATCACCACCTCGCATAACCGTGTCTTTCAACACCATCAAGTGAGGATCATCAAAATGGCGAGCCTTGATACGCTATAACAACGATGACTAAGCCACAACGCAAGAAAAAACTCGGCTTAGCTCCGAAACGTCCAATCTCACAAAGTGGTTATCCAAAGTCTGAACATCCGTGGCTAGCAGCCTCTCTCCTATCAGTGAATATGCCAGGCTGCCCATAGTCTCAACCTTCCTACTCAATGCATCGGCCACCACATTGTCCTTCCCCGGATTATATTATATGGCGATATAATAGTCTTTCAGCAACTCAAACTATCTCTGCTGCCGTAAATTAAGGTCCTTCTACTTGAACAGGTACTAGAGACTCTGATTGTCGGCATAGACCTCACATGGAACGTTGTACAGATAATGCCTCCAAATCTTCAGTGCATGAATAATGGCTGCAAACTCTAAGTCATGTATATGATAATTCTTCTCATGAATCTTCAACTGCCGAGATGCGTTGGCAATCACCCTACCAACTTGTATCAACATTTTACCAAGCCTAATATGTGACACATCACAATACACGGTGTAAGATCCCAAACCTGTAAGAAACACCAACAGTGGGGCTATAGTCAATGCAGTCTTGAGCTTCTGAAATCTTGCATCACACTCCTTAGACCATCTAAAAGGAGCACCCTTCTGGGTCAATCTAGTCAAAGGTGCAACAATAGATGAGAAGCCCTATACAAAACGGCGATAAAAACCTGCCAAACCCAAGAAGCTCCGAATCTCTGTAGCTGAAAACGGTCTAGGCCAACTCTGAACTTCCTCAATCTTCTTCGCATCCACCTTGATCCCCTCACTAGATAAAACATTGCCCAAGAACGCCAGTGAATCAAGTCAAAACACAAACATGGAGAATTTAGCATATAGATCATCTCCCTCAACGTGTGGAGTATAATCGTCAGATGATGCTCATGTTCCTCCTATGGATGGAATGTTGTACTCAATTAAACTCGAGTGCCCAACTCTCTCTACACTGCTTTTCAAAATTGTGATAGGAACTCGGTGCCTCAGTCAGAAATGATGGAAATTGGCACGCCATGTAAGCAAATAATCTCCTGGATGTAAATATGAGTCAACCGCTCTAAAGAATAGGAAGTCATCACCGTAATGAAGTGTGAGAACTTAATCAATCATTACACAATAACCCAAACTGCATCATACGTTTTCAAGGTTCGTGACAAGCCTACCACAATATCCATAGTGATTTGCTCCCACTTCCACTCCAGTATCTCCAATATTTGAGTCAACCCTCCCGGTTTCTGATGCTCATACTTTACCTGTTGACAATTTAAACACCGAGAGACATAAGCAACAATATCTTTCTTCATTCTCCACCACTAATAGTATTGTTTCAAGTCACGGTACATCTTCGTGACACCTGGGTGAATGGAATAGCATGATCTATGAGAGCCTCCTCAAGGATCAAATCTCTCAACCCATCAACATTTGGAACACAAAACCGCCCTTGAAGCCGCATAACACCATCATCACCAATTACAACCTCCTTAGCACCACCCCGCATAACTATGTCCCTCAACACCATCATGTGAGGATCATCAAAATGGCGAGCCTTAATACGCTCTAACAACGATGACTGAACCACAACGCAAGCAAGAATTCGGCTTAGCTCCGAGACATCCAATCTCACAAAGTGGTTGTCCAAAGCCTGAACATCCATGGCTAGCAACCTCTCTGCTATTAGTAAGTATGTCAGGCTACCCATAGTCTCAACCTTCCTACTCAATGCACCGGCCACCACATTGGCCTTCCTCGGATTAAATAATATGGAAATATCATAGTCTTTCAGCAACTCTAAACATCTCCGCTACCATAAATTAAGGTCTTTCTACTTGAACAAGTGCTGGAGACTCTGATTGTCGGCATATACCTCACATGGAATGCCGTACAGATAATGCCTCTAAATCTTCAGTGCGTGAATAATAGCTGCCAACTCTAAGTCATGTATAAGGTAATTCTTCTCCTGAACCTTGAACAGCCGAGACGCATTGGTAATCACCCTACCGTCCTGTATAAACATTGCGCCAAGACCAATATGCGACATATAACAATACACAGTATAAGATCCTGAACCTGTAGGCAACACCAACACTGGGGGTATAGTCAATGGAGTCTTGAGTTTCTGAAAGCTTGCCTCACACTCCTCAGACCATATGAAAGGAGCACCCTTCTGGGCCAATCTAGTCAAAGGTGAAATAATGGACGAGAAACCCTCTACAAAACGGCGATAATAACCTTCCAAACCCAAGAAGCTCCGAATCTCTGTAGCTGAAAATGGTGTAGGCCAACTCTAAACTGCCTCAATCTTCTTTGCATCCAACTTGATCCCCTCACTAGACAACACGTTGCCTAAGAACGCTAGTGAATCAAGCTAAAACTAATACTTGGAGAATTTAGCATATAGATCTTCTCCCTTAACTTGTGGAGTACGATCCTCCTGTAGATGGAATGTTGTACTCAACTCAACCTGTGTGCCCAACTCTTGCTACACTGCCTTCCAAACCTATGATATGAACTTTGTGCCTCGGTCATAAATGATGGAAATGGGCACTCCATATAAGCAAATAATCTCCCGGATATAAATATGAGTCAACCGCTTCGAAGAATAGGAAGTCATCACTGAAATGATTGTCGGCTCCAATATCTGAGTCAACCCTCCTGGTTTCTGATGCTCATACTACACTTGTTGACAATTAAAACACCGAGAGACATAAGCAACAATATCTTTCATCATTCTCCACCACCAATAATGCTATTTCAAGTCACGGTACATCTTCGTGACACTTGGGTGAATGGAATAGCATGAGCTGTGAGCCTCCTCAAGGATCAAATCTCTCAACAAATCAACATTTGGAACACAAACCCGCCCTTGAAGCCGCATAACACCATCATCACCAATTACAACCTCCTTAGCACCATCCTGCATAACTGTGTCTCTCAACACCATCATGTGAGGATCATCAAAATGGTGAGCCTTCATACGCTCTAACAACGATGACTGAGCCACAACGCAAGCAAGAATTCGGCTTAGCTCCGAGACATCCAATCTCACAAAGTGGTTGTCCAAAGCCTGAACATCCATGGCTAGCAACATCTCTGCTATCAGTAAGTATGCCAGGCTGCCCATAGTCTCAACCTTCCTACTCAATGCACCGGCCACCACATTGACCTTCCTCGGATTATATAATATGGCAATATCATAGTCTTTCAGCAACTCTAAACATCTCCGCTGCCACAAATTAAGGTCCTTCTACTTGAACAGGTGCTGGAGACTCTAATTGTCGGCATATACCTCACATAGAACGCCATACAGATAATGCCTCTAGATCTTCAGTGCGTGAATAATAGCTGCCAACTCTAAGTCATGTATAAGGTAATTCTTCTCCTGGACCTTGAATTGATGAGACGCATTGGTAATCACTCTACCGTCCTGTATCAACATTGCGCCAAGCCCAATATGCGACACATAATAATACACAGTGTAAGACACCGAACCTGTAGGCAACACCAACACTGGGGGTATAGTCAATGTAGTCTTGAGCTTCTGAAAGCTCACCTCACACTCCTCAGACCATATGAAAGGAGCACCCTTCTGGGCCAATCTAGTCAAAGGTGAAATAATGGACGAGAAACCCTCTACAAAACGGCGATAATAACCTTCCAAACCCATGAAGCTCCGAATCTCTGTAGTTGAAAACAGTCTAGGCCAACTCTAAACTTCCTAAATCTTCTTTGCATCCAACTTGATCCCCTCACTAGACAACACGTTGCCTAAGAACGCCAGTGAATCAAGCCAAAACTCATACTTGGAGAATTTAGCATATAGATCTTCTCCCTTAACTTATGGAGTATGATCCTCCTGTAGATGGAATGTTGTACTCAACTCAACCTGTGTGCCCAACTCTTGCTACACTGCCTTCCAAAACTATGATAAGAACTTTTTGCCTCGGTCATAAATGATGGAAATGGGCACTCCATATAAGAAAATAATCTTCTGGATATAAATATGAGTCAACTGCTCCGAAGAATAGGAAGTCATCACTGAAATGATTGTCGGCTCCAATATCTGAGTCAACCCTCCTGGTTTCTGATGCTCATACTTCATATGTTGACAATTAAAACACCGAGAGACATAAGCAACAATATCTTTCATCATTCTTCGCCACCAATAGTGCTGTTTCAAGTCACGGTACATCTTTGTGACACTTGGGTGAATGGAATTACACGAGTTATGAGCCTCCTCAAGGATCAAATCTCTCAACCCATCAACATTTGGAACACAAACCCGCCCTTGAAGCCGCATAATACGATCATTTGCAATCACAACATCCTTAGCACCACACCGCATAACCATGTCCCTCAACACCATTAAGTGAGGATAATCAAAATGGCGAGCCCTGGTACGCTCCAACAACGATGACTAATCCACAAGGCAAGCAAGAACTCGAATTAGCTTCGAAACATTAAATCACACAAAGTGGTTGGCCAAAGCCTGAACATCCATGGCTAGCGGCCTCTCTACAATAACTAAATATGCCAGGCTACCCATAGTCTCAACCTTCCTACTCAATGCACCGACCACCACATTGGCCTTCCTCGGATGATATAATATGGCGATATCATATTCTTTCAGCAATTCTAACCATCTTTGCTGCCACAAATTAAGGTGCTTCTACTTGAATAGGTGCTGGAGACTCTGATTGTCGGCATAGACCTCACATGGAACGCCGTACAGATAATGCCTCCAAATCTTCAGTGCGTGAACAATGGCTGCCAACTCTAAGTCATGTACAGGGTAATTCTTCTCATGAACATTCAACTACCGAGATGCATAGGCAATCACCCTACCGTCCTGCATCAACATCGTGCCAAGTCCAATACGCGACGCATTATAATACACGGTATAAGATCTCGAACCACTAGGCAATACCAGCACTGGGGCTCTAGTCAATGTAGTCTTGAGCTTCTAAAAGCTCGGCTCACACTCCTCAGACCATCTGAAAAAAGCACCCTTCTGGGTCAATCTAGTCAAATATACAACAATGGACGAGAAAGCCTATACAAAATGACAATAATTACCTACCAAACCCAAGGCACTCCGAATCTCTGTAGCTAAAAATGGTCTAGGCCAACTCTAAACTACTTCAATCTTCTTCACATCCTCCTTGATCCCTTCACTAGATGCCACACCACCCAAGAACGCTAGTGAATAAAGCAAAAACTCACACTTGGAGAATTTAGCATATATCTTCTTCTCTCTCTACGGTTAGAGTATGATACTTAGATGTTGCTCATGATCCTCCTAGCAGCATGAGTACACCAATATATCATCAATGAATGCTATGATGAAAGAATCAAGATATGGTTGGAATAAATTGTTCATCAAGTGGATAAAGGCTTCTAGTGCATTGGTCAGCCCAAAAAACATCATCAGAAACTCGTAGTGACCATATCGGGTCCTTAAAGCCATCTTTGGAATATTTGAATCCCGAATATTCAATTGATGATGCTAGACCTCAAATCAATCTTCGAGAACACTCTAGTACCCTTAAGCTGATCAAATAAGTCATCAATGCACGATAGTGGGTACCTGCTCTTACTAGTAACCTTATCCAACTGCCTGTAATCAGTACACATCCTCATAGTACCATCCTTCTTCTTCACAAATTGAACTGGTGCACCCCTAAGGTTACACAATAGGCGTGATGAAGCCCTTATCAAGTAATTTCTACAACTGTTCCTTCAGCTTCTTCAACTCAATAAGTGCCATGCGATATGGTGAAATAGAGATGGGCTGAGTGCCCGGTATCAAGTCAATACCAAAATCAATGTCCCTATCGGGTGGCATGCCCGACAAGTCTGTTGGAAATACATATGGAAAATCTCTCACTACCGGAGCTGACTCAGTGGTAGGATTATCAACGCTAACATCCCTCACGAAGACCAAATACGCCAAACATCCCTTCTCAACCATCCATTGAGCCTTCAAATATGAAATCACTCTGATAGGAACATAATCCATGGAGCCTCTCCTCTCAAACCTCGTTACCCCCGTAATCACCAACATTACAGTCTTTGCGTGACAATCCAGAAGGGCATGACATGGAGACAACCAATCTATGCCCAATATCACGTCAAAATCAATCATGCTAAGCGGTAAGAGATCAACTTTGGTATCATAGCCCCCAATAGTCACCACACACAACCGGTACACATGGTCCACAATAATATAATCACCCACCAGCGTAGATACATGAGCATGTGTAACTAAGGAATCACGTGGCATATCCAAATAATGAGCAAAGTGTGATGACACATATGAATGAGTGGAACCAGGGTTAAATAATATTGAAGCATCCCTGTGGCACGTATCACAACATCGGAAAAACTTCCTCTGGCCAGGCGGGAAAAGCATAGCATGGAGCCTGACCACCACATAATCGACCTCCCCCTCTAGGGAGACCTCGAACTGCCTGAGTCACACCCCAAGCTAGTTGAGCGAGTGGTGTAGTAACTGGTGCAGAAGTTGTAGCCTGACCTCTCTGCTACACAAGACCTCCAATAAAATGGGGGCAAAACCTCCTCACATGCCCCAACTCCCCACACTCATAGAAATCTCGATATAGGGATGAATGCAGGGCCAAAAATGGATCCCGAGAGCTAGAATAGGTACTAAAAGGACTCGTTGCTGACGAACCATGAACTGATGGAGCACGGTACGAACTAAGAGCAAGGAGTGCGCTGGAAGATTACTGAATCTGATGAGTACTGTATGAACCATGGCTAGCTGATAAACCATGATGAATTAGATGATCCATGTGAGCGGGCCTGAAAGGACGACCTCTATTGTTATGTGACTAACCTCCAGATGAGGTACTACTAAAACCACCTGAACCATGGGGCCTTTTTCCCTCCCACTCCTCATGCTCAAGCCTGCGAACCAGCTCCAAGCGCCTAGAGATCTCGACCACCTGGTCAAACCTAACATCTATCTCGGCCTCTCGAGCCAAATCGAAGCATAGGCCATAAGTGAGGCTATTAATGAACCCCTCTCCCCCGATCCTCTATATCTCAGTAGGAACCAACCATACTGTATGACGAGCCAAATATGCGAATCTCATCTCACACTAAGTCACTGTTATACCCTCCTGGTGTAGCTATAGAAACTGCCTACGTAACTCCTCTCTGCGAGTCTTGGGAACAAACTTCTCTAATAAGTGAACGAAGAACTCATGCCATGTAAGTGGTGATGCGCCGAATGGCCTACTCAACTTATAAGCCTACCACCATCTGTAGGCTACCCCTGTCAGCATAAATCTAGTGAATGCAACCCCACTGGTGTCCAAAAGACCAGTTGTGCGAAGCATCCGCAGACAGCTATCTAGAAAATCCTTAGCATCCTCTGACTCTGCTCCACTGAACTCTTGAGGCTTAAGCCTCCCAAGCCGCTCCAATCTCTTCTCCTCCTTATCACTCATAGGTGGACCAACCTCGGACTGAGTAGCAACAGCCGATTGAACTGGTAGTACCCCTAGTGTCTGAAGTCCTTGAGCTACCTACTATGGAGTATGGGCAATGAAAGTCTGGGCACATCCTTCTATCTGTGAGGTGGCTGGTGCAGCTGGAACCAAAACCGCCTGAGCCAGGCTCGTGCATACAATATAAATATAGGCTAAGGCCTTCTAAAGGCTAGGAATAACAATGGGCACTGTCGGTGCCTCAACTGGTCCCACCGGCTCAACAACATTTGGTGCTTGATCCTAAGATGGAGCAACTGGTGGCTTTATAGGTGCTACTCTGGCTATAGTACGAGCCACACCTCATCCTCTACCTTGGCCCCGGCCTCCCGCCCGATTCAGTAGCACGTGTCCTTACCATCAATGAGAGAATAGAAGAGTCAAGTTTCAAGCTTTGAAATAACAAATCCGCGCGACAAGAATGCATGAAAGTGAAGTTTCCAAATAGTTTGGTAGCAACTCGAAGATAAGTATAGACGTCTTTGTACCGATCTACAAGATCCTACTAAACCTGCTCATGACTTGTGAGACCTAAGAAACCTATTTCTTGGTACCAACTTGTCACGACCCAACTCCCACTGAAGCAGCGACGGTGCCTAACACTACTTGTCAAGCAAGCCAACAGTCACATAATAACTAAGAATTTGAATAAGCGCGGTTTAATAAACTTAACAACAAAAATATCATAATTTTCTAATAAAAACAGTAACAATAAGGCTACAACCAAGTACACAAGCACTACGGGGTATCAAAATATAAACCAAATCCTTAGCACAACTGTCTGGACAATAGAACAATAATAATTTAAAAAAAAGGAAGGAGAGTCAAGGTATGCGGACGTCATAACAACTACCTCGAAGTCACCAAATACTGGTATCCAACACACCTCTAGTAATCACCATGTCCAGATGTACCTAGATTTGCACGCGAAGTGCAGAGTGTAGTATGAGTACAACCGACCCCGTATACTCAATAAATAACAGAATTAACCTTGGGTTGAAAGCAGTGAAGAGCTCAGAAGGACAATGATGATAATAACAATAAATAAGTCGAAAGAATTATCATAATCAGTTCATTATTTTATTAAAGAGGTGTATTTGTGTTTTGAAAAGAAATCATAAATTTTGGAATCTTATAATATAGGAAATCGCCTTCGAAATGTGTATGCCTATAAGTTGAAAACTGGATATGCTTTAAGAATTTGGTAAGGAATCCTTTGTTTGAAAGAAAGTTGAGTGTGTTGTTTATAAAGGCAATTATTTATATGGAACTTACTAAAGTAAGGGGACTATTTGAAAATGCACCTTAAGTTGGAACAAGTATACATTGTTTGAAAACTTATTCTAGTAAGAAGCTTATATTTCGAAAACTTGTTGAAGTTCTTTAGTTCACAAACAACAGTTGTGTTTGGTTTTATTTCTTGAAAGCATCATCGCGATTGTTTTCACAATTCTAATTTTTGAAGAGATTTCATTTTGCTTTTGAATCTGTCCAGTCCAAATTGAAAATTGTTAGTGATAACAAGATAAAGTCTTTCATTTGTTAAGAAAATAAATAAGTGATCTAATATTATGACCTTAAAGCGAGCATAATTTCTAATTTTTTATTCTTTTATCTATGGGCCTAGGTTAGTATTGAAGTTAGTCATTCAGGGATACATGTATGCAAGATAACAAACAACAATGAATAGACTTAAAACAAGTGAGGGAAAGAGGCTGGACTCTTGGCGATTTGTGCTTGGTAAGCTCAACCAGGCCCAGTAGAACATGGACTGAGTGGCAAACTCTTATGCGCAAAAAGAGAGGCGAGCTGGATTTAGACTCTGGGCCTGAGTTCCCAATGGAACTCAGTAGGCCCAAATATAAACATGCACCCAACAAATAAGAATCATTAGTGTATATCAAATGTGAAAAAATGAAATAAGATAGAAATTATGACAAATTTATAATATTAAAGAGCTAAAGAATATAGTGAGATAGATTTTATTTGTGTTAATCCTATGAAGATTAATAGGAATTAGTGATTAAAGGCTTAGGGTAAATTCTTATTTATGGATAAAATTTCCTTATGAACCCCTGGCACTTCAGAGTTCAGGAAGGTCTCACGGACCTCGGCAGTGCTTGTGTCAGGGAAGGGTGGCTTAACCTTACTCCCACGGGAGCCACGATGGCGCCTAACACTACTTGCCAGGCAAGCCACTAGTCACATAATAACTAAGCATTTGAATAAGTATGGTTTATTAACCTTAACAACGGAAATATCATAATTTTCTAATAAAACTAGCAACGATACTGCTAAAACTATCCCCAAAATTTGGTGTCAACGAGTACATGAGCACTATTGAGTATCAAAATATAAACCAAATCCTTTGCACAACTTTATGAACAATAGAATAGTAATAAGGGAAAATAAAGGAAAGAGAGTCAAGGTTTGTGGACGTCATATCAATTACCTCGAAGTCTCCAAATACTGGTATCCAACACGGCTCTAGCAATCACCACATCCAGATATACCTGGATCTGCACACGAAGTGTAGAGTGTAGTATGAGTACAACCAACCCCATATACTCAATAAGTAACATAATTAACCTTGGGCTGAAAGCGGTGACGAGCTCAAAAGAAGACAGTTGGAAACAAATATTAATGACAACACATATACAATGATGACAGTAACAATAAATAAGTCGGAGGAATTATCATAATCAACTCGTTAAAAATACAGGAATTTAGACATGCTTTCAAGTATAATAATTTAAGTTCAACACTGATAAGAACATTTCATTTACCATCTAGCATGAGGAATGATACATCTCTATGCCTACATGTCAAATATGCATGTCAAATAAGTGATTTCACAGTGGTATCCTCAGATGCTCTCACTCTCAGCATACTCAAGCTGCCTGACTGAAATGCCCACTTCATCACACACACACAATCACTCAACACTGTATGGGTGCCCGGCATAAATGCCCCTTACTAAAGCACGTGTATGTATATCATTGTGCCTGTGCTCACTGCTGGTATGTCAGACTCCGGAGGAGTGGATCCTGCCCAAGCACTAATATAAAGCCAATATGGCCTGTTGCAGCGTGCTGCCCAATCCAAAATAATAATAAAGCCAATATGGTCTGATATGGCATGCAGCCCAATCCAAATAACACTCTCAGCACGGCTCTAAGGCCCACCTCAGTCATCACCCTCTCAAGTCTCAAGGGCTCAATATCTCATACTCAGCCCAATAACATCACATATGGAAAACAATAACAATATGCGATGTAACAATTAATGATGAGCATGGACTGGGATATGATATGCAAATGAATAATCATGTATGAATGTACAATTACAATTAAGTTAGATAACCCAAACCAACAGAAATAGCCTCAATAAGTCTCAAATAAAAAACCACATAGCCTAAATATGATTTCTAGCATGAATCATAGCTCAGTAAATTTAACAAGTATGGAAAAACACGAATAAAATAAGGTATGATAGCAACATTTTCCGTAAGTCAACCCCGATCATGAATACTCCTGTGCATGCCCACACGCCCGTCACCTAACTTGTGTGTCACCCAACACATCACAAATAACATGGTTCCAACGGATAATTACCCTCAATTCCAAGTTTAGAAATGTTAGTTACCTCAAAAAACGCAAGTCAGTACTCCAAAAAGCCCTTCCCACGCGAATCAGCCTCCGCACGACTCGAATCTAGTCACTAACAATAAAGCAATAAAGCTTCAATCTTTATCAAAATAAAAAAGTCAACCCCGGGGCCTACACTTCGGAACCCATTAAAACTCACAAATTCCGAACACCTATTCAATTACGAGTTCAACCATATAAATTTCATTCAATTCCGACCTCGATTCGACCTCCAAATCCTCAATTTTCACTTTAGGAAGTTTTTACTAATATCCCCCATTTCTTCACTTTAATTCACAAATTAAATGCTAAAAACAAAGATGGAATCATGAAATAAATACAAATCCGAGTCAAAAATACTTACCCCGATGTAAATCGTAAAACTCCCCTCCAAAATCGCAAAATCGAGCTCTCTAACTCAAAATGTGATATAATAACTCTAACCCTCGAAATACAGTTTTAAACAATCTGCCCAGGCATTACCCTTCGCAATCGTGAAGAACAAAATTCTCCAGCTGCTCAATCCTCATTTGCGAACGCGATACCTTACTCGCAACCACGCGATCGTGATGAACAACTGCGTGCCATCCTCATGCCTTACCTCCCTTCTACGCGAACTCGTCCCCTCTCTCGCGTTCGCGATAAACAACCGCCATAAACCTTCATGAACGCATCCTTTAATTTGCGAACACGAATAAAAAAACCCACCTACCACCAACTAACACTTCGCGATCGCGAAGAAGGAAACAAGAAGCACTGAACCAGCAGTCCAAAAATGATGGAAATAGCACAAAACACATCTGAATAGCACTTGAGGCCACCGGGACCGTGTCCAATCATGCCAACCGATCCCATAACACCACGCGAACCTACTCAAAACATCAAATCACCCAAAACAATATCAAAACCATGAATCGCACAACAATTCAAGCCCAATGAACTAATGAACTTTCAACTTCCAAAACTTATGCCGAACCATATCAAATCAACTCCATATGAACTCAAATTTTGCATGCATGTCCCAAATAACAAAACATACCTTTTCTAACTCTTGAAACCAAAATTTGAACCTGATATCAATAAAGTCAACTCTCAGTCAACCTATCAACCTTCTAAACCTTCAACTTTCCAACTTTCCCCAATTCAAGCCAAAGCAACCTACGGACCTCCAAATCCGGACATACGCCTAAGTCAAAAATCACCATACGAAACTATTGGAACCATGAAAACTCCATTCCAGAGTTGTTTATACAAAAGTCAAACTCCGGCCAACTCTTTCAACTTAAGCTTTTTAACTTAGGACTAAGTGTCCCAATTCATCCCGAAACATCCCCGAAACTAATCCAACCACCTCAGTAAGTAACATAACCACAAATCAACATAGAAGCAGTAACAATTAGGGGAACGAGGCTACAATTCACAAAATGACCGGCCGAGTCATTGCAGTTTGACACCCAAATACCATTAACCACCTACTCTTAGTCTTCTTCAAAGGCTTAAACACAAACAAAGGATCAACATAGTAATTTTCATATTGCATGGATACAAACAGTTAGCACCAGAATCAGGGGTGAACCTTTTAAAAGTTCCAAACACATAAACCTCAATAATTGTGAACAAATAAGATGTTGTAATTCATTATCAAAGCACAGAAGCAACCAAGGGCACAATATTGACTCAAGGGGATTCCTATTAGAGCATAGGACATATAGGCAGACATGAGATTACTTGTAGAGACATAGTTAGACATATTTCATTAAGCTAATAGTTGGGCATATAGACATGTCCACTAGCATAGTATACCAACTAACTCAATACATGATTTGTATTCAAGCTAACATGACAGACATGTAGGAATCAGGATAGTGTTGAGTTATAACTAAGTGTAATAGTTAAAATCATGAGAACGAATCATCATCATCAATGGGAACAGATCCTGTAATTGATACATTCACATATTCGACCTCGTATATCACCATAGCAAAGTCAGAATCAGGGCAAGTGAAGGTTAACACATAGGTTATAGAATAGTTTATGAACATAGCAAGGATTAACAAGAAAAAGGTAAATTCAGGTGCAAAGTTTATCAATGTAGTAGCAGGAAGCTCACAAAAGGCCCAAATAGTCATGAGAGGGTGAATATTAAGCTCACTACTGGGATCAATAGGTAACAGTCTTCCTAACACACTTAGCAAGGTTTATTTCATGGCTTCTTTAATTATCAAATTTTTACAAAGAACACACAAGGGTTATTCTGTTATGACTACATATACAGGCAACTAATCAGAGCCAAACAGGTCAACGTGAGGATAGGATCTGAACCAAATAGCAGAACGTTACAAGTATCCGGATGGCTTGATGTAGCAAGTTAACAGTGTTCTTAAGAAGAGCTTAAGGGTCTGATTTCACACATAACTAGTTACTCCATCCGTTCTAGTTTATGTGAACCTATTTCCTTTTTGGTCCGTTCCAAAAAGAATGACCCATTTCCAAATTTTGAACTAATTTTTCTTAAACTTACAATTCTACTCTTAATGAGAAGCTTTTATAACCACACAAATATTCTGGGCCCCTTTTTGACTTGTTTAGGACCACAAATTCCAAAAGTCTTTATTTTTTCTTAAACTCCGTACCCAATCAAACAGGTTCACATAAATTGGAACAGATGGAGTACTTGATTAACATACTATATACAATATTGTTAACATATGGTTTAATTAATCATGAAGCTTTAATAGAGTCTAAGACTAACAGCTATACATAGACTACTGGATATGTAGAACAAGTAGATTATCACATTTATCAACTGAGACTATTAAAGTAGATAGGTTGAATAAAAGATATGAAATATAGGGAATCCACTTATAAGACCAACATAATGGGATAAGTAGGAGGGTCAAATAATCTAGAGGTACAGGAACACAAAGAGGAGTTTAACATCATGATTTCAGTTTACCTAATTTTATTTTTCAACTAATAGAGGTAATAATGTTCAAGTACATATATTCGATAACAGTATCAGTATAGCATATTTCAAACAGAAAAATCCCTAAGTTAACAGTGAAAATACAATTCAAAGACTAGTCATAACTAACAAAATTTCATACCATCAATAGCTAACATAAACGATAGAAAATAAATTAAGAAATCATCATGAACACAAAACCATACGACTAACTCAAAGCAAAAGGGGAGAGGGGGGGGGGAGGGGGGGAGTCAACAGGCATTGACCTTCTGCAGGGCAGTAAACCAAGTGACAGGTGTTCAACAGTCTTTTCGGGATCCAAACTCAAGACCAATACAACAATCGAACTCAAACCAGAGAAGAGAAATGAAACAAAAAAATAGAGAGTACTTAGTGAGGAAACCATAAACTTTAACTCTTTTTCTTTCTTTCTTTTGTGTTTGAAATCGTATTCAATATCTGGTAGGTGAAGACATTGAATGCCCCTTTTATAGTAGCATTCAAGCCTTAGGGTTTCGATCAGTTTGAATTGTGAGCGAAAAGTGACAAAAGGTAAAGGATGACAGGAATAGAGGGAAAACCAGTGAAGTATAGAGGGAAAAAAGCAACACGGATTTACATGGGCACGAGGAAATGGTCGTTGAATGCGAAGACCTATCGGATAAGCCCTAATATCCAGAGATCACTACATTTTACCTATGGATAAACAATAACAATGATGAAATCGGAGATAAACAATCATGCATGCCATGTATTTGAAATAATAGAGGAAAGATTGATGAATTTCAAGTTGTGTAGTTTAGGTCTAGGGTTTAAATTAGGGCTTTTGAATTTTGGGAGGTGAAAACGAAAGAAATCGGCTAGATTCACATATTATAGGGAGAGATAGACGTTTTAGGGTTCTATTGAATTGACCTTTCTCAAATTTGTGCAAAGAAATGAAAGATAATGGGGAAAGAAGGGCAGCCAATTGGGTCAAAATGATTTAGGGTTAGGGGTGTTTGGTAGGTTTAAAGTGCACGAATGAATCTGGGTCGCATGATCGTTAGATTAACGACCTTGATATTGTAGGGTATACGAATTAATAAATTTGTTTTTGATGAAATATTGGTGGTCATTGGATCTTTGTAATCCAACGGTAGAGATGAGGTATGACAAAGATTTAAAAAATAAAGGCAATAGGGATGAATTAATGTGAACCGTAGATGATGTGGGCCAATGGTCTTGATCATTTTGTGCTTTCTTTGTGAGTGTGGAAGATGGGGGACATGGCACGATGCCATTGGTTCAGAAGAGATGACGCATATTGCCATCATAGAATAGAGAAGGTGGGTCCGGACTGGATCAGGGGCTTGGGCTCGTGTATTTTGGCCAAGAACAACTAAAATAAAATTAACCATAACCACTTTGAGTTTAGTTGATTAATTGCAATTGTAGCTTTTTGAGATTTTAACTTCTTTAAAAATTAACTTAATTAAACATAATTAGTTCTAATTAAATATGGTAAAATATAATTATCAAATATATTATAAATTATTCTAACTAGTTATTTATTTATTAAAATACTTCATTTATTGAATTGTGAAATTAATTTTGGATAATTAAAGTAAATAAGATAATATAATTATAAATTAAGGATTAGTTCATTAAATTAAATGTAAAACTTGTTTATTAAGACATACGAGTTATATTAATAGTTCAAAATAGTAAGAGTAATATAATTTGTAAATTCAATACTAAATTGCTATTAATTCAACAATACTAACTATTATTACCTACTATATTTTTAGGAAAAATAAGTATAATTGATTAAAATATTTTAACACATCCATTGTCAATTAATAAGCATAACTAATAAAAATTTAAAAGGGAGGGTCAAAATTAGTCGTTAAGAGTTGCCCCTCTTTGAACGGAGACGATGAAAGAGTTTTCGGGGAAAGAAATTGACTCAAAGACCAATTTTATCCCGACTCTAGGCATGTATTGCAGAGATGGTATATGGATTTGGGAAAGATCACGAGTTGTGATATTAGAGGTCGAATTCTGGCTCTGAATCGCCTACATACCTCGGGCGTAATGAGGATCAGGCCTCATGTAGTTCTGGAATGATGATTTAGAGAGGGTGGTGCTTACAGGTGTTGCCCTAATTACCCCAATATCGTGTTATGACGATACTGAAATACAAGAAAATTTTGGAACCCGAATGACTTCATAGATTGTAGCTTTATTAGGAGACTTGAAGGACTTGACAATTTTAGAGTTTTGCTGATCAGTTTGTTATTCCTCATAGTATTATAACTTGGTTTGCTGCTTAGAAAAAGTTCCACGTTGTAGTTTTTGATCATGCAAAGAGAAGATACACACATGCCCATATATCTTAATGCAAATACATTTATATATGATGTAAATATGTAGGAATGATGATGCTTGGCTGCCGGCTAGCCGTTATTTGGGATATTGGGGAGATGGGATGTTTTAATCTGAAATCTCCGAGCTCTGGAGCATTATTTGAGATGCCGGGGAAGGGCCTTTGAATTTATCTTGATTATTAACCGAGTTGTGTACCGTTTCGTAGATGTCAGAGCATTTGAATCTCCACGCGATGTGAGTATCTCCATGCGAGGAGTAGCTGACTTTGAATCCAAAGTCTCCACATGATGGGAGTAGTTGACTTTGAATGTAAAATCTCTATACGATGGGAGCATCTCCGTGCGATGAGATTATTTGACTTTGAATGTAAAAATTCATGTAAGCTGCATAAATAAAGTGTCAAAACATTCAAGACAAAGCAGAGAAGTAAATGAGCATGCCTAAGTGATACTCTTGACTGTAGAATAAATTTGGGGCCGTCGATTGGCGAAACGTGTGACAAAATCGGATGGTCCATCCTTTGATTGGCGAAGTCGACGATGAGGTTTGCAACTATCTACGTGGAATATCCGATATGGTGGAGTGACAATGCGATATGTGTCAAGTACTCCAGTTGGCAAAGTGAATATTTTCTATATACAAGGCTCTGATTGGTGGGGGCCGGCATCTCGATATGTACAAGATGCTCCGATTGGTAGAGCAAATGGTTTGCTATATACAGGGCTCCGATTGGTGGGGCCAGCGGCTTGATATGTATAAGATGCTCCAATTGGTAGAGCAGACGGTTTGATATATACAAGGTGCTTCAATTGCATTGATGACTTGATTCTGGAATACCTGCAATGAATTTGAAGTTAGTCCTTAACCATATGAGAAAATCAACTAAATAATAAACAGGAGATATGGCCTCATGTAATTGTAGAAGGTTCGTCATTATTACCGACGCGCACGAAATAACTTGATTCGGGTATCTTTTGATTCATGTCGATCCTGCACGGAAAGAAATATTCTTAGTGTGGGGGGGGGAATTGATTTGTGTTGATCGTGGACCTGGCCTCCCCCTGAATGTGGTGGGTTATGCCACAAAGTACGATAGGTGGAAATTATTTTTAAAATCATTTATGTTTCTAGAAGTTATTTTGAAAATGGTTTATTTTTTATGGTAAATGATGTTGTCCTGGATTATGACATGTTTAGAAGTTCCTTTTAACACGAGTATTGTTTTTGCATGGCTCTATCCTATTGATCACAATCTTCTGGATATGTCCCTGATGACGAAGCTTCTCATCATTGCGATCACATCATAATCTAAACAAATGCATTACAAATGGTTCCCTAGGGTTATGATAGAAACTTTTCAAGTTGCCTACATATCCGAGTGGAATCAGGTCTGAACGTAGTTCGAGGATGATGAAATGCATTATGATAACTGAGCCTGACTCAAGCTGCCTACGTATCCAAATAGAATCAGGTTAACACGTAGTTTGATTACAATAGATGCAAAGTGGTAAGAAATTTGAAATGATATGGCCGAGTCTGACTCAGATTGCCTACGTATCCAAATGGAATCAAGCTAAAACATAGTTCGATTACGATAGATGACTGAATCCGACATTGATTGCCTATGTATTCATGCCAAAGGAAATCAAATTGTGGCGTAGTTCTAAATACATAAAAATGATATTTGGATGTCTATTACAAGAAGGGGGAGGGAGACTGGACCCTATGTGGGTTGCCTACGTATCCCACCGTGGGAATTCAAGTCAGGCGTAGTTATGTTACAACAAACACCCTAACTCTATTGTCTTCATATGTAGTATCTCTTGAATGCGTTTTAATTTATGAGATTCGTGCTGACTCTGCCATCCATTTCTACTAGGATTAGTACACCTCCCAACAATACACGATGGACCACATATGGACCTTGTCGATTTGGCGTGAACTTCCCTTTTGGCCTCTTATTAATGGGGGAATATCCTCTTCAAAACCAATTGCCCCGGTGTGAACTACCGAGGTTTCACTTTTTTTTTAAATGCGTTGGCTATCCTATTCTGATACAGCTAACCATGACACGCTGCATCTATTCTCTTTTCATCAATGAACATGAGTTGTTCTTTCCTAACACATATCCATTCTGCATCATCTAGCTTGGCTTCCTGGATAACTCTCAAAGATGATATCTTGACCTCTGTGGGTATCACAACTTTTTTTGTCATATACCCACATATATGGCATTTCCCCAGTGGATGTCCTCATGGTAGTGCGGTATCCCAGTAAGGCAAAGGATAGCTTCTCGTGCCACTTCTTGTGATTGTCCACTATCTTTCGCAAGATCCTCTTGATGTTTTTGTTGGCTTCTTCCACTGCTCCGTTCATATGTGGCTTGTGGATTTGGAGTTACGGTCGATGATTCTGAACTTCTCGCAAATATCCCTCATGAGATCACTGTTGAGATTTGTTGCATTGTCAGTTATGATTGACTCCGCAATCCTAAGTGTGTAGACTATGTTGTTACGGACAAAATCCACCACCAACTTCTCCGTCACTCAAATGATTTGCACTCTCCCGGGACTTGATGCCGACGCCATCTACATATACTTCAATCTCCTTGTGGATCATGTTGTGAAAGAGTGGCATCATGGCCCTCATGTAGGTAAGCCTAGCGTTCTTGAGTTCGAACAACATAACCCTGTAGTAATAAACTCCCCTTGGTATGGTGAATGTTGTCTTCTCTGCGTCTTCTTCGTCCATCCGAATTTGATAGTATCCCACAAAACAATCCCCAAACGATTGTAACTCGTGCTTCGTGCAATTGTTGATGAGGATATGGATATTTGGTAGAGGAAAGTCATCCTTAGGACTGACTTTATTGAGATCTCGATAGTCTACACATATCCTAATCTTCTTGTCCTTCTTCGGTACTGGTATGATGTTTGCCAACCATGTAGGGTAATTGGTGACCCTCACCACATTCGCTTCTATCTGCTCGGTGGCTTCTTCTTTAATCCTTAGACTCAAATCTAGCTTGAATTATCTAGGTTTCTCTTGGACTGGTGGTCTGGCAGGATAGGTGGGCAATCTGTGCGAGACGAGGTCGGTACTCAGTCTGGACATATCATCATATGACCAAGAGAATACATTGTGTATTTTTGAAGGAGCTATACCAGTTATTCATTCTGTTATGCCTTCAGATGGATGCTGATTCGAGTCTCTTTCACATCTTCTTCACTTCCTAAATTAATCACTTATGTTTCTTCAAGTTTCGGATTCTTATGGCTCTCTATCTACTCGATCTCTTACTGGAGGTTCTCAGGCATCATACTCTCGACATACTCTTCATATTCAAATCATTTTGCTCAAGGTTTTCGTTATATGTCATAATCGCAGAACACGGGTTTTTTTATTTGATTACTGAAAAGAACAATTGAGTACAAACAAAGGTAAAGATGAATTTGCGATGATTTCAGGAAAGTAATTCTTTTTATTTCATCAAAAGGAACGTCTCAGTGTTCAAAGCGGCAATTTAACAAAAAAGGTACATGCATGGTTCAGGCCTCAGCTGACCCTGCATTTTTCAAAATTACTACAATTCCACACTACCAAGACTCAAGCCAGAGATGGACTGACGGTCGAGTTCTGCAAGGTCACTCCTGGTTCGTCTTCCCGAATGGTTGGTGTCTTGACATTAGCTTCGCCACAACATTCCTCGATCATGGACACGAACAACTTTTCCATTTCGTTGATGATATCATCTTCTGGTGGTGAGCTATGACTCGAGCCCGGAATACGCTATGGTATGAAATCCTTCTTTCCAAGGTTACCTCTATAGGTTCTTCCAGTTGTAGGTTGATACCCCAAGTTTCCGATACCCTTCTATCATTTCAGTTCAATTGGCTTTGTCATCCCATCTAATCGGACTCCCAGCCCAGTCCTTGGTTGGTATCCATACTTCATCATTTATCGCATTGTCATCTTTGACCTATACGGTGACTGCATATTGTAATTCTTCTCATTATTCTCCATTTCTGTTGCCTTCATGGAAGGAAACCCTATCTAATCTTTCTATGAAAGGAACCTCATGCTCTAAGTAAGTTGACTGGCTCCACTCCCCATGTAACACAATCTTCTAGAAATCCCACTCGAATTTCATATACTAATAGAGAGTGGAAAGAACTGCCCCTGCCATGTGTATACATGGCTTTCCTAATAGTAGATTGTATGAAGACCAAATGTCTATCACTTGAAATAATATCGGGAACTTAGCTGGTCCAATCTGCAAGGCTAAGTATATCTCCCAAATGACATCCTTCTGCGACCCATCGAAAGCCCTTACTCTTATATGGTTCTCTTTCACTTCCCTCAAATAAATGCCCAACTCTCCTAGAGTAGAGAACGGGAAAATGTTTACTCCGGATCCTCTGTCGACAAGTACCCAAGATA
Source organism: Nicotiana tabacum (assembly GCF_000715075.1). Taxonomy (NCBI): domain Eukaryota; kingdom Viridiplantae; phylum Streptophyta; class Magnoliopsida; order Solanales; family Solanaceae; genus Nicotiana; species Nicotiana tabacum. The sequence goes on along the minus strand of NC_134092.1, from coordinate 49,890,274 downwards.
CAACTTTGTCTCTATACTTGACTGTGATATGCTAAGACTTGTTGTGATCCATACCCTCCACAGGAAGTTCATCTATCCGAAAGGAAATCTTTTTTTCCTCGACCCTCTTCCCAATGGTTGATGCTAGCGCCTTACTAGTAGTATTTTTCGGCACACTTATCCTATTAGTACCTTCACTAGAGCATCCCTGTGACTGTCAGAGCTCATCAACAAATCGAGAAGTAATATGTGGGTAGGGGTCTTTCTCAACTGTTCTTCTATGGAGTATTCTTTAACCAAAAAAATTCTCCAAAACTCTAATACCTCAGGGTCTGTTATGTTTCTCCTCTAATTCTTCTCCCTACGCAGGTTCCCTCGGTTTATCTCTTTTGGAGTGTACACTTTCCTGACCTAGTCATACCGTGAGCAGCGGCGATGTTTGTCATTTTGCCCCTGATAAGTCCATGGAACTATTTTTTATTCTCGACTACCCTCATCTATAACGGTGGTGGTGGACTGTTATTGGTATATCTGAACAATCACAGGAGGTTTCTGCTACACAATGATCAATGGAGTTACCTGAGGTGGTGTTCTTGTAGCTTCGGCATTCCCAATAATGACGACTGTCCCCTATAAGTCATATTCCTCGTCTAATGTGATCATGTTGGCTCCTTGGCTTCTATGGTTTGGTGGCGGGTTTACGGTTTACATTTTTTGGGGCTGGGTTGCAATGGATATCTCCACTCTTAATCAATAGTTCGATATCAGCCTTCAATCTATATTAATCTTCTGTGTCATGCCTAAGAACGCTTGAATGATAGGCGCGATGTTTGTTTGCATCGAAATATTTGGAGGGTTGGTCGGAGATCCTTCCTTCCACCGAGTATATCAGTCCGGCTCTCCTCTATCTTTCAAACGATTGGGCTAGAGGCTCAGCAACTGAGTGATGTTCCCGAGATTCCTTTCTTCAAAGTTTAGTCATGGCCTGGGTGCATAGGCAAGTCTGTTTGTGTGGGTAGTGGTTTGAACTGGGGCATATGGTCGTGGTGGGTTTGGGTATATATTGGCTCGGGGCGGGTTGTAGTGGGGTTGAGCATTATTGTATGTTTGGGTGTTATATACTTGTGTGTAAGTGGGTTCATGTGGGGGATGAGTGTTTGTGGGGTAGAAGTTGGTTTAACGAGGAGGACTTGACTGAAAGTAGGGGATGATTGTCGTTACTTCCTCTTTCTAATTCTTCCCACTACTTATGGAACTAGATTGTATAGCCTTGCAAGAAGCCTATAGCGCGGCCATTGACTGTATCTTTCCTAACTTGATACCTTCCTCCAAGAAGTCTCCCATTTTGACTAGCTCGGGAAATTGCTGCCCCATCATAACCATCATCTTTTCGAAATAAATTCCTTCTTGAGCACTGATAAAGTTCTTAGTTAGCTCATTATCATCCAACGGAGGCTGTCCTAGCAGCTTCTGATCTCCAGCGCCGAGCATACTCTTGAAATGATTCCAGTATTAAATCTGAAGCGATTCATAAAATATTCAGCCATGTCCTGCCACTCCCTCCAATTCCTGGGGTCTTTTCTGGTATACCAAGTGCGTGCTTCTCTAGTCAGACTCCTTATAAAAAATTTCATTCTTAGCTTTCATTTCTCCCCACTTTGACCAAATTGTCACATTAATCTCTCAAATGAGTGTGGGGATCGCCCGTTCCATAAAATATGTCAAACTTTGGAGGCTTATACCCTGCAGGCATATCAACAACGAGATGTATACACAGGTCCTCATAATCCAAGCTCTATCTCTCTCGAGCAACATAGAGATTCTTTATCTGTTTCCTCAATACTCGCAGATGTTCCGACACCGACTCCTCTTCCTTGTATTTTGATTCTTTCTCCATCTCAGAATATTGGTCTTTCCCCACGATCCTCCTAGGTTGTCGGCTACTACTATACATTTCTGACCAGGTCATCGGTGGCAGTCATCTTCCCCTTGGATCTTAGATTGTACAGTGGCTCGGCTAGTTTTATGTATCAACACAAATCAACCACTGTATTCGGGGATCAAATAAAGCGATAAAGAGAGAAAAATAAAGAAAAGTGGAAGTCAGTTTCAGGAGTTGCACAAATATAAGCACATAGAGCAGTTAGTTCACATATTCAGGCAAACGCATTTCCTAAGATATGTAAGGACCTCTCTTTGCCGGAGGTAGGCCTATATCGTGAGCGTTTGACAAACAATCAGATTTTGACATATTCAAATCCGGAGCAAATTTTAATTTTCATTAATAGGATTTGTTAGTTACAACAAGGCTTCATCACCGATACAAGATGGGGACAATTGTCACAACATATTTCTCAAAGTTCACAAAAGATTGTGTCGGCACTAATCTACAGTCGGGGAAGTTAATCACTCCGGCCAATGGCATACAAAAGGAACTACCACCATTCACATTTGAGAGTTTTCTACCACAAAAATACCAATCGATTGAGGAAGTTCATGAAACTAGCAACTCTGAAGATGATGTGAAACTTCAATCTGTCAAAGCGGAAGGAACAACGATACAGGCAGCTCGGCGATTATAGTACTCTGAAGCGAGTTGGTCGGGAAAGCCAACTCCTATAGCAACAGACATTGTACGAGGGAATCACAGCTCACAAATGGGTAAAACCTTATATTTTGTTCCTCCAATTGATAGAGATGGTAAATGAATTATCTAATTGAGCGAGGAAGATGTACAATCTCAAGCAGATCATTGGAAAATCTCTCTAATTGGGTACATAATAGGAGAGAATCCTTACGAAAAAAGCTATGGAGAATTTTGTCATGAATGTGTGAAATTTTGTCACTAAACCTTAAATATTAATCATTTTGAGGGATATAATATTTTCAAATTTCACACCATAGTTTATAGGGACTAAGTTCTTCAGTCAAGGCTATATACCCATAGGAACAAACCAATGGTGCTAAGACTATGGGAAATTGATTTCTCATTCAACAAAGACATACTAAGCATAGTGCAAGTTTGGGTGAGATTCCCTGGGCTACCAGTAGGGTATTGGTCAACTGAGGCTTTAAGCATAATGGCCAGTGTGGTAGGCAAGCCCCTATACATTGATAAGTTCACTGCTTATTATGAGAAGATATCCTAAGGTAGGGTTCTTGTGGAGGTAGATGCTGCATATCCTCTTCTAGACCAGCTAGATATAGAATCACCTTTTGGCCCTATGATGCAGATTATTGAGTATGATTGGAGGCCTGTTTTCTGTAATGACTGTCTGAAATTTGGTCATGATTCTTTTGACTGCTGGCACAACAAGAGTTGTAATGAATAGGAGTATAACTAGGAAGGGGGAAGGCCAAGGAGGAAGAGAAGAAGAGCAACGAAGACAACAAGGACTGTGAAGCAGGCATGGCTGGTGAAGAAGCCTGAAGTGAATGATGATAAAGCTCCAGAACCACATAATAAGGATGCCCTACAAGCAGACCCTGCTCATTTGCCTGAATGCACTAATCTGGTTAGAATGAATATGGAGCATTTAAAACATAATGCTCATATGCTTTGTCAGGTCAGAGAGGGGATGAACCTACAGAATGACACATATTGCAATCCTATGATTGGAATGCTAGACTACAAGGGAAGGCAGTTGATGAGCCAAGGCATGATGGGAGTGGAGGGCAATAGGAGGATCCAGGTCCAACATGCTCTCCAAATCACAATCCTCAATGATCATTGCCACTTGGAATACTAGGGGCCTGAACCAGGCCTATAAGCAGAAGAAGGTAAAGATCTTTCTGGCTAAAAATAAGATAGATATAATGGGGTGTATTCAAACCAGAGTAAAAGAACATGAGGCTAAGAAAATACAAAAAAATATTGCTCAGGGGTGGAATGTTTGCTGCAATTATTCTTATGATGCTAATGGTAGAATTTGGATTCTATGGAGAGCACATATACAACTTTATGTTATCCAAACTATAGATCAATTCATCCATTTTCTAGTGGAGGATACTAGAATTGAATTTACAATATATCTCAATATCATATATGCCCAGAATGATGGCCAACAAAGGGAGACTTTATGGAGGGATCTTAAATAGATAAATATGTAGGCTCATCTTCCATGGCTACTTAGTGGAGATTTTAACAATGTTCTATCTTATGAAGATACAATAGGGTCCCATGTAACCATTACTGAAACACAGGGGTTCAAGGATGTGATTGATTTCCTACAGCTTACTCCTCTTAGAGCTAAAGGGTGGCATTTTACATGTAAAAACAAAAAAGGCACCGGTTTAAGAGTGTATAGCAAGATAGATTGGGCTTTGGGAAATTATCAATGGATACAATAATATGGTCATGTGGAGGCAGATTTCTTGAATCCTTCAGTCTCTGATCATTCCCCTATCCTAATCAAATGTGGTAGGTAGAAGCTATTACACCCTAAACCATTTAGACTATGCACAAATGTCATAGAACTTCCACAATTCTAGAGTATTATTCAGCATGTGTGGAATCAGAATTATGATGGCACACCTATGCAACAGGTCTGGTGCAAGCTGAAGGCTATGAAGGTGCAGCTGCAGTCTTTCAATGCTTATATGGATTCATAGAAGCAAAAAATTATGTAGCCAAGAGAGATATTGGCTATTGTTCAGGACCAGATTCAGCATGATCCTTTAGCCCAGAACCAGTTTGACTTAGAAAAAGACACACTAGCTGACATTGAAAAATGGAGTAATGTTGAGGAACACGTACTGAGACAGAAGTCTAGGGCATGTTGGATTGAGTGTGGTGATGCCAATACAAAATACTTCCATGCCTAATGGATGATCAGATCCAGCCAGAATAGTATAACCTCTATATACACTGATACGGGGATGGAGGTAACTGATCCAAAACTAGTTGAGCAGGAATTTATTAGAGTATTTAAGTCCTTAATGGGGGACTGTGCTACTGAAATACCTTGTGCAAACAAAGCTATAATCAATGATGGACCATGCTTAATTGTGCCACAACAGAGAGAATTAATACATGTAGTAACTAATGAGGAAAACATTGCTGCATTGATGGACATGCCCAGGGATAAAGCAACAGGTGTTGATGGATTTCCTGTTGAAGTTTTCACTAGAAACTAGAACATAGCGAAGGAGGACATCTGTGCAGCTGTAAAGAGCTTCTTTACTACTTGTAGCCTGCTTGGGATGATAAATACTACAACCATCACCTTAGTACCTAAAGTCCCAGCGCCTTCAACAGTTAAGGACTATAGGCCTATTGCATGGTGTACCATATTGTATACGATTATCTATAAAGTCATTACTAGAAGAATCAAAATTGTCCTTGATGGTTTGATTGGACATTCACAATTAGCATTCATTGAAGGGATGTGTATTATTGATAACATATTACTCAGTCATGAGTTGTTTAAAGGATACTCCAAAAAGGGTATCTCACCTAGATGTGCGCTGAAGTTAGATTTGAGGAAAGCCTATGATACTTTGGAATGAGGATTTCTCAGAAGAATGCTTATTGATCTTGGTTTTCCCTTCAAGATTGTGCGGTGGATAATGACATGTGTTACTATAATGCCATATTCTTTGGTGCTTAATGAAGGACTTACCACACCTTTCAAAAGCAGAAGGGGGATTAGATAAGGAGATCCAATGTCTTCATACTTATTTTTCATTGTAATGGAGTATTTGGGAAGAGAACTGGGTCCATTACATAAGAATGGGGATTTTACCTTTCATCCTAGGTGCAGGAAGTTAAATAGCACATATATTTGCTCTGCTGATGATCTCCTGATGTATTGCAGAGCTGATATTGAATCTATAAGAATCCTAAATGCTGCTTTCCACAGATTCTTAGTTGTATCTGGCTTGCCGACAAATGTGGATAAAAGTGCTATATACATGGCTGGAATCTCATCATCCTTGAGATAGGAAATCCTTGTAACTATTGGCTTTACTAAAGGAAAGCTTCCTTTCAAGTATTTGGGGATTCCTTTATATTCTAAAAAGCTATATGCTCACCAATATCTATCACTTATTGAGAAGATAACTACAAGGGTCACCTGCTGGTCAGCTAAGCTCTTATCTTATGCTGGCAGATGTCAACTGATAAAGGCTATCATTTTTGGCATTCAAACCTACTAGGCACAGATTTTTGTTCTTCCAAAGAAGGTTATGAAGCTAATTGAGGCAATATGCAGAACTTTCCCATGGACTGGTGTTGCTACTATATCTAAGAGTGAACTAGTGGCATGAGAGAAAGTATGCAGGACAACAGTTACTGGAGGGCTCAATATACTAGACATCAAAATGTGGAATAAAGTAGCAGAAGGAGGAAACAATGTCTACATAGCATCTATAGCAGGACTTCTTATGGATATTGTGGGTGTATAACTTCTATATAAAGAACAAAGACCTGGAAACAGTGTCTACGCCTAAGGCTGCACTTGGGTGGTGAGGAAGATACTAGATGGCAGGTTCTTGATTATGGAGCACCAACAACTTCAAGATGAAATTCATAGTAGATTAAAGTGAATGTGCACTGATAGAAAGTTCCAGATAAAGTAGATGTACCTAAGCTGAAACCAACATATCCCAGAGCTAAATGGAAAAGTTTGATATTGCATACCAACATACACCTTAAATATAAATTCACTCTATGGCTTGCAGCACAACAAAGACTAGCTATAGTGGAAAGACTATTGAAGATTGGCATCCAAATTCCTACAGCCTGTGCATTATTTAGATATAACCTGGAATCCTTTAGCCACTTGTTCTTTGATTGCACCATCACAAAGCAGTTGTGGTCCAGATTATATTCATGGTTGGGATATAATAGGAAAATTGGTAATTGGAATACAGAATTGGAATGGTCATGCAAGAAAGCCAAGAGCAGAGCAGGAGCAAATGCAATTACCAGCTGTGTGTTTGCCATAACTGTTACATTGATTTGGAGAGAGAGAAACAAGATCAGATTTGAACAAGCTAAATTTGATGATTCTAAAATCTGTAGGGAGATAGTACTGCACCTACACATCAGAGGAAAGGATATAGCCAAGTGGAAGGAAACGCTGCAGCAGTTGAATTGGGTTCCATATATAATTAGTTGATACACTAGGGAATCCTTGTTGTAAAGTTATGAAACATGTGTATGTCTGAAATTTAATAGTTTAGGATAGATAGACACATGAATTTATAGAAGAAGAGTGTGATGTATATCTGTAGTGGCTTGTCAAAGATACTCCTCGGACTCCATTATACATATTTTTTGATGTTAATAGAATACAATGTTTAATTAAAAAAAAGAAAAAAACATTGTGTGGGCTTATAGATCCACCCTTAGGGAATGAAAAGGTACAAGAAAGGGAAATCAACAAGAAACTCAATAATCATCCCCAGAGTCACCTCCCAAGCTTTCTTCTTTCGGCTCCTCCTCAGGGTCCTCTTCAACCTCTTCCTCATCCTCTTCATTATTGTACTCTGGTTCCTACTTGGGCTCCTCCTCTGGCTCTGTTTCTGATTCAATCTCTATGTATTCAATCACCAGATAATTGTCATCTGGTGGTTGAAGCATGTGTCGACCATATTGGGAACTACTTGTCGATGTATGGCAGTGGTGGCAAGATAGTGGGGCAGGATCTCGTGATATATCTGCAGAGCTGCTGCTGAATCCTCTAATTTGGTTAATCCTTCTCTACTGCGCCTGAACATCTCGTCCTCTTAGTTGATCCACACAATGTTCTCAGGTGTACACCAAAGAATTTGTCCCATTGCTAGTGGGATCAAGTTGTTCCATTCATCTTGGAGCATCCTCACCCTCGGGATCGAAATCCGTCCGTTGTAACCATCTTCATACAAAGTTATCCTTGACTAGAGAGGAACCTTTTGAATTAGACCAAATTTCCTTAGAACCCTCAGAGGTGCATATGGTTGAATCCCTTCCAATCCTACCAACTCAATGAAGTACTTCCCCTGACATCTCAAGAATGCCCTGCCACCCAACCAGGAAAGTTTTTAATTTATGAGTCCTTCACTCAGTTAGGTCAATATTTCCCGCCATTACTCCTAGCCATGCGGTGTAGTCCAAAGCCTTATCCTTTCATTATGGTTGCGAATCATCAACGGTTGCTTCCCTCTAAAAAAGGTGTTTTGTGGCCCATATATGGAGTAGCAAGGTGCGGCCTCTGAAGAAATCATATCCTCTTGATCATGATAACAGTGCCCGAAATGTCTCTGCCAATATCATTGGAATGAGGGTGACAAATTTACCTAGAAAGTTGCCAAAACCAAGGGCAGCGGGTTGATGTTGATTCGTCCCTTTCTTTTTGGGAAAACCAACAGTCCCAACATCGCTACAGAAACGGTTAAGGGTGGAGACTCTCCCATGAAGTTTAATTGTACTAGATCTTTAGTGTCTTATCTGGATTTGTTTGTTATCACAAAAATTATGTCGTTGGGTGCATGACCCATTGACACTAAGGTGGCTTTCCTAATCTTGAGTCAATACCAAGGACTGACTCATCTAAGGTTTATGCAGCACGACCTATGTTTGCTAAGAGTAGAGCGTTTACTAATTTTGGAGTTGGACTGAATAACTGCGAGACGTTATGTCAACTGACATGACAAAGTCATTCTCTGGAACTAGAGAGTTTTGAAAGAAGGTTCGAAGGGTGTAAAAGACAACCCTCGCGTGTCATTTATGTGTGATTGTGTACGGTCAAGACTCGATAGAAAGGATATGATGACAGTGTAAAAAATAGTAACAGATAATTGGTGGTAAAGCAGTAATATAAGCAGGTAAGCAGGTATGAGTATGTTGAAAGTAAGTAGAATAAAGCGCGTAAACATGTATTTGCAAATTAAGCACAATTAAAGTAGAATATAAGAAACATCCCAAAAGTTCAAGTCTAGCCTAAATCTGCTAAGGTCAGAACCTAAGTGTAAAAATCCCCAATAGAGTCGTCATGTTGTTGCACCCTATTTTGCACTATTCAAAATAAAATACAACTAATGGTTCATCTAAAGTTGATAAAAAAAAAAGTCTTCACCTAATATTTTAAGGTATATTAGGGTACCTATGGGTTTATAATATTATTATCCTAATGGTCTACTAACCGGTGAGATTTTGGTAGGGTTCGAGTTATTCTAAGGGGAGGGTTTTAGGTACCCATCAAAATCTACCTGAGGTAGCTCCTTATGCTTAGGCTAGGTTCGAGAAAAGAAGTTTCTATATTCTGCTTAATCAGGTGCTTAAAGTCTATAAAAAGGTTCCAAGTTTTTATCTAAAGTTCATTATTTTATTAAAGAGGTGTATATGTGTTTTGAAAAGAAGTCATAAATTTTGGAATGTTATAATATAGGAAATATCCTTGAAAATGTGTATGATTATAAGTTGAAAACTGGATATGCTTTAAGAAACTTGTAAGGAATTCTTTGTTTGGAAGAAAGTTGAGTATGTGTTTTAGAAAGGTAATTATTCATATGGAACTTAATAAAATAAGGGGACTATTTGAAAATGCACCTTAAGTTGGAACAAGTATACCTTGTTTGAAAATTAATTCCAGCAAGAAGCTTATATTTCGAAAACTTGTTGAGGTCCATTAGTTCACAAACAACAATTGCGTTTGGTTTTGTTTCTTGAAAGCAGCTACACGATTGTTTCGTAGTTCTGATTTTCAAAGAGATTTCGTTTTGCTTTTGAATATGTCCATGTTCAAACTTATTGAAATTTGTTAGTCATAACAAGATAAAGTCTTTCATTTTTAAGAAAATAAATCAGTGATTGAATATTAAGAGTTTAAAGCGAGCAAAATTTCTGATTTTTTATTCTTATACATATGGGCCTTGGTTTGCCTACTTACCTAAGGTAGTTAAAAACATCAAAGATATCCAATAATGAAGTTAGTCATTCAGGGATACATGTATACAAGATAACAAACAACAGCGAGTAGAGTTAAAAATCAGTGAGGGAGAGAGGCTGGACTCTTGGGGATTTGGGCTTGGTAAGCTCAACCGGACCCAACAGAACTTGGACTAAGCGGCAGACTCTTATGCGCAAAAAGGGAGGCGGGATGGATTTGGACTTTGGGCCTGAGTTCCCATGGAACTCAGTAGGCCCAAATTGAAACATGCACACAAAAAAATAAAAAATGATTAATGTATATAAAATGTAAAAAATGAAATAAGATAGAAATTATGACAAAATAATAATATAGAGCTAAAGAATATAGTGAGACATATTTCATTTGTGTTAATCCTATGGAGATGAATAGAAATTAGTGATTAATGGCTTAGGGTAAAGCAAGTAAAGTCCACTACTAAAAAGTAAATGGACACAGTCAGAACCAAGGAAAGTGATGACGTCCAAATCCACTACTAAAAAGTAAATGGATACAGTCACATGCAATATAATATACCCAATTACGAGTCGAGGTCGAAGCCCACAGAGAGCAATATGTTGGTGATTAGGCAATGTAAAAGAATTATCGCTTATTATACTAAGCCAAACACTTATAAAGGTTTTGAATTGCAAAAATGTAAACTGAACTAGAAAGCAAGTAAAATGATCAATGGCTACAAGCATGGATACAAGAAAAAATACACTCAAGTAACGAGCCAATGTATTTCACGATTTTACAAATATGAGCGTGTTTATGTTAATTAGCCTGGGATAATAATTCTATATTAGCTTCTTTTGAAGACAAACAAGACTTCCTAGTTGAATTATCCCTAAAACAATTAAGAGATTAAGAGCGCCCGAATATGGCTACAAGTAGTTCAATCCTATCCCTATGTAGAATCTATAAAGTGAGGGTTAACACCTCAAGTTCTTATTAATTAATCTTTCTCAACCCCAAACTATCTTTTTCAAAATTAATTCGAAGTTAATGGGCAAGTCTTAGGGTTAGATAATCTTTTTGGAACAATAACTCACTTCAATATAAATAAAAATCGTTCAATACATAAGCACAACAAGATATTTAGTCCACACTTTAAATATGAATATTTTCATAAACAAGATTCAAATGTTGAAATAAATACTATACACTTAGATATATAATACAAAGCAAGGAAATAAAGAAATGAGTAAAAATGGGTAAGAAATTCTCAACAAAAGCTTCAAATCTTCAAGACCCAAGTGTGTGTGCAAGAACCCTAGCTCCAAAATAAGAAGTGCAATCGCGGGGACCAATATTATCAAAGCTACGTGATTGCCGAGCAAGAGATGCGTTCGCGTAGAATGTTTGATCAGTGGGTGAAAAACTTTACTTCTTTGCATTTGCATGACTATAACCGCGTTCGCGATGGCTTAACTTTATGAACTTCCGCGATTTCCCTTTTTAGCACAGTTTGACTTGTTTTCTTCCGTATATTCTCTAAATCACTTGAAACCTGAAATATGCCAATAAACCTCAATAAATACCTTAATTTCTCACCAACATTTTACAAAAGCCTAAGTATCAAGAAGAGGTAAGTTGGTAAAATACCAACTTATCAGCAAGTAAAGGTTAGCATATAGGTGCAAATATACAGTCTCCCAAATTAAAGTCATAGAATAGTTTATGAACATAGCAAGGATTAACATGACAGAGGTAAACTCAGGTGCAAAGATCATCAATATAGTAGCGGGAAGCTCACAAAAGACTCAAATAGTCATGAGAGGGTGAATAATAAGCTCACTACAGGGATCAATAGGGAACAGTCTTCCTAACACAGTTAGCAAGCTTCATTACATGACTTCTTTACCTATCAAATTATTACAAAGAACACATAATGGTTATTCTATTATTGACTACATATACAGGCTGCTAATCAGTGCCAAACAGGTGAACATAAGGATAGGATCTCAATCAAACAGCAGAACATTTTGGGTATCGGGATGGCTTGATGTAGCAAGTTAACAGTGTTCTCAAGACGAGCTTAAGTGTCTGATTTTACACAAAACTAGTTACTTGATTAACATACTATATACAATATTGTTAACATATGATTTAATTAATCATGAAGATTTAACAGAGTCTAAGACTAACAACTATACATAGATTACTGGATATGCAGAACAAGCAGATTATCACATTTATCACCTGAGACTATTAAGTAGACATGTTGAATACAAGACATGAAATACAAGGAATCTACTTTTAAGACCAACATAATGGCATAAGTAGGAGGGTCAAATAATCTAGAGATACAGGAACACAAAGAGGAGTTTAAAAGTATGATTTCAGTTTACCTATTATTATTGTTAAACTAATAGAGAAAATAAGGTTCAATTACACATATTAGATAACATTATCAGTATAGCATATTTTAATTAGAAAATCCCTAAGTTAACGATGGAAAAGAGCATGCAAAGACTACTTGTAACAACACAATTTCATTCCATCAATAGCTAACATAAATAATAGAAAATCAGTTAAGAAATCATCACGAACACAAAATCATACGACTAATTCAAAGCAAAAGAGAGGGGGTCAGTAGGCACTAACCTTCTGTGACGCAGCAAACCAAGCGATAGGTGTTCATCAATCTTTAAGAGATCCAAACTCAAGACCAATACATCAATCAAACTCAAACCGGAGAAGAGGAAGGAAACAAAACAAAATTAGAGAGTACTTAGTGAGGAAACCTTAGACTTTAACTCTTTTTCTTTCGTTCTTTTGTGTTTCTAATCGTATTCAAGATCTAGTAGGTGAAGACATTGAATGCCCATTTTATATTGGCATTCAAGCCTTAGGATTCTGATCAGTTTGAATTGTGAGTGAAAAGTGACAAATAGTAGATGATGAGATCGATAGAGGGGAAACCAGTGAAGAACAGAGGGTAAAAAGCAACACTGATTTACCTGGGCACGTAGAAACTATCATGACCCAAAATCCACTATAGGTCGTGATGGCGCCTAAAGCCGCCGTCAAGCAAGCCAACGGTGATTTACCAATTTAATTACTCATTTTAGAATTTTGAAATCATAATTTTCCTTAATTGAACAGTATAAAATAAAATTTACAAAGTAAATAAAATGTTTACATGAACCACCATAATGAATAACTTGATGGAAACCCCCCGAAACCCGATGTCACAAGTGCATGAGCATCAACTAGGAAATATAATAAAATACAAAATCTGTCTGGAATACAAATTAAATAGGAGAATATAAATAACTCTGATGGAGACTCTGCAGGTTGCAGACTGTAACATGAAATGCATCTCACGGTAAAGTCCTCGCAATAGCCGCGCCTCTGTGCCCAAAAGACCACAGATATATATGTACCTGCACGAAAAGTGCAGCAAGTGTAGCATGACTACATAAATTAATGCGTACCCAGAGAAGTAGTGACGAGGGGTCGACATCAACACTTACTAGTGGTCCAATAAAACATATATAGTAGAAGTAAACAGGTGTGAGACAAAGTAAATAAGCAAAATTACAAGTATAATACGTCGTACAATACACCTCTCAGCAATAACTCAAACTCTCAGCTAGTTGCTACCTCCTCAATCAGAGTATATATATAATGGACCTTACCAAATAGGTCGTCACAGTTCAATCAGGAAAAGCTCACAGATATGCTAGCTTCTTGCTAATTATTACGCACGATTTCATAAGAGTATTTTATAGATATGATGAGGCGTACGGCCCGACCTATCATAACATTTCCGAACCATAGATACATCTATTTATTGTCGAGGCAAACGGCCCGCTCCCTTGAGAGTGTAGTACATAATCCTGCCGAGGTGTACGACCTGATCCATCTTAGTGTGCGCATTGCCGAGGGTCGAACGGCACGAACCATAGATATATCTACCTTGCCAAGGCGAACGGCCCGATCCCATTAGAATATGAAGCTTTGACGGGTCCTTGACCCCACTCATGAGTAGACATGTGAGTTATGTATATTAAGGGAAACCTTTCGGTGAAACGCAATACGCGGAAGAATTTCGTAAGAGGAGTACAATTATTTCGCGGCTAATCATGAAGCCCGTCAAATCTCTACCATATCGAGTCTATCACTCTACACAGGTCTAGTCTCAAGTCGCAAAGTAAAATAAATGAATTTAATAGGCAGGAGACTACTCAAGTAACACAGCTATAGCATGGTGTGAACCTAAGTCTACCCGGACATAACATGAATCTAACTACGCATGGACTCTCGTCACCTTTTGTGTACGTAGCCCCCGCAATACGTAACACATAACAAATACATCACCTTGGGGTAGTTTCACCCTCACAGAGTTAGACAGGAGACTTACCTCGCTCCGAAGTTCCAAAATCGGCTCCAAGGACTCTCTAACACCTCAAACCAAAGCCCGTCGATCCAAAACTATTCAAACAACATGCAAACCAGTCAAAATATACTCTAATACCCATAATTAATCAATTTAAACAATTTCCAACTCCGCTCGAAAAGTCGATGAAGACAATCCTCGGGCCCACGTGCCTAGGTTCCGAAATTGTTTGATGATAAACACTGCCCATAACCTTACGAACTCAAATACTCCCTCTGTTTCAAATTAGATGAGGTACTTTCCTTTTCATCTGTTCCAAAATAAATGAAACATTTCTTAATTTGGAAATAATTCAACTTTAAACTCTTCATTTTACCCATTTTACCTTTAATGAGAAGCTTTTATAACCACACAAATGTCATGGCCCTACAAAAGTTTTACTCCTTAAGCGTTTAAGATCACAAGTTTTAAAAGTAATTTTTTTCTTAAACTCCGTGCCGAGTCAAACTACCTCGTCTAAATTAAAATGGAGGCAGTATATAATTTATTCTCAATTCCACGTCCAATTTCGTGGTCAAAATCCAAAAATAATACCAAATTCTAGGTTTTCTACCAAAAGCCCCCACAATTTCTATAATTCCTCATGCTTAAATCCACATATAAATCATGTATTTAACTCACAATATGTGGAAATTCCTTTACATAGATGATGAAAATCTCTTCTTAAAGATCCCCAACAATCACCCAAACCAAGTGAGAAAAACCCCGATTTTAAAACAATCTGCCCAGCCGACCTTCCGCACCTGCAGACCACCAGCCGCACTTGCGGAAACTCCATCGCAGGTACGGTTCACTCCAAGCCAAGCAAAATGCGCTTCTGCGGACCACTTTTCGCTTCTGTGCGACCGCTTCTATGGTCCACCACGTGCTCCTGCGCTGCCGTACGTGCGGAGATCTTCCGCTTCTGCGACCCCAGCTGCCCATCTCGTTTTCCGCTTCTGCCGAGCACCCTTTGCATTGGCGGCCATCCCAGCTTAGTCCAAGTGTCGCTTATGCGGCCACAATGCCGCTTATGCGGCCAAAACCTAGCAGGTGCAGTTACACCAGATGCCAGCTGCTTCAGCATTCCTCCCAAGTCCAAACTCGATCTGTTTTCAATCAGATTCTCACCCGAGGCCCATGGGACCCCGTCCAAATGTACCAATACATCGCAGAGTACAATATGAACTTAGTCGAAGACTTAAACCACATCAAACAATATTAGAATTACAAATCGACGTCCAAAACCTTTCTTTCATTTTTCCATCCTTCAAACTTCGACAAACGAGTCCGATTCTTATCAAAACATTCCGGAATGACGCTAAACTTTGCGCGCAAGTCATAAATCACAATACGAACCTATTTCAAGCCTTGGAATCCCAAACAGACATCGATATTAAATTCCACTTCAAGTCAAACTTAAGAATTTCTTAAACTTTTAAAATACCAACATTCCATAATAAGTGCTGAACTGCTCCCGGGTGATCTGATACTCAACCCGAACATACGCCCAAGTCTGAAATCATCATACGAACCTATTGGAACCTTCAAATTACGATTCCAAGGACGTTTACTCAAAAGTCAAACCTTAGTCAATTCTTCCAACTTAAAGCTTCTGAAATTAGAATTTTCTTTCCAAATAAACTTTGAACTTCCCGAAATTCAATTCCGACCACACGTACATGTCATAATACCTGAGTGAAGCTATTAAAGGCCTCAAACCGCGGAATGACACGCTAGAGCTCAAAATGACCGGTCGTGTTGTTACATTCTCCCCCACTTAAACATATGTTCATCCTCGAACGTGCTAAGGACTGCTCTGGAGTTGTCCAAAATCATCGTTTAACACCTAGTGCACCTACCCGTGCCACCACAACCCAGTTGGGCACATTAGCTCAAGCTGGACTGAAGGTCCTCCCTTGTATTTAGTCAATAAGACTTAGAACCAAATTCCAACCTCCGAAATTCTCTACAAGACCCGATTCTAACATACGAACACCGTACCAATCACGACACACTGTACCCAAAACATAATCGTACACCTTTTGCTGAATTCACACCATGCCCCGTATAATTTACATGCCCATAATAACATCCTCCGACCACAATAGCTGAAATTTCACAAATTCGGTGCCCGTAATACATCTCATGACATATATAAATTCTATTCCCACTCTCGCAATACTTCCACGACGAAAGAAACACGTAGAATCTCATAACCACCTTCCGCTTCAATAATTAATGGAGTCTCTCCCCCTGACAAGAACCATTACCTCATTCTAAACCGAATAGCGATATTTTCCTTTTAATGCACCTTATATAATTCTGATTGCACATATTTCAGGTCCAATAATCTCGTCTCACCGAATACAAGATGCTCAGGTAATAAGCCGCCTCAAACACTGACTCAGATCTCATATGACGCCATCAATGCGCCGACAAGCTACAACTCGAATATGACACATAAGAAAAACGAACTCTAGAAGGAATTACCCAGCCCACGTAACAAATAAAACAGACGAACAGATGTTATGAACCCTTCTGAGAGGATGAGAAACAAAATATGAATGAATAGATATAGGGAACCATACTCAACATAACACTGTTGCGGCGTGCAACCCAATCCAAACATGATACCGTTGCGGCATGCAACCTGATCCAAATAACGTACCCGTGGAGGCGTGCCACCCGATCCATTCACAACAATATATAAGGGCATACCCCTCAAGCCAAAATGCTTTTACCTACGGAATACTGAATATCGTCCACAAGCACGCCAAATGCAAAAAAATACAACTTTGGGGACACAGATAGAGCAATATGCCACAAAACCCAAGCACAACTAAGGTGTGATAAATTACCTGCATCTTGAGAGCCATCCTGCTGATATGACACCACAAGCTACATGGGACCCAGACATACGTCTCAATCCGGCACAACCTCCCACAGTTCACAACCAAAGGAATAGAGCGCCTTCCAGGCATAAACTCTCACATTAACGATAGTACCAAAAATCTCCGTACTTGGTTTCGATCTTTAACAATCAAGTGACTAGCATGTCACACTCATACAATTTCCCCGTGGGGTATGCTCCCATGACCTTCCGCCTAGGTAGCCAAGTCCGCACATCCATACCACCTACTGTACTAATTTTGTAAAGCAAATCACAATCCACAAATCAATACACAATGCCTCTTCCACAGAACACCATTCTCAGGCGACACTAAGATAATGCCGGCTCACTATAAATATCAGAATACTTCCCTGCTCATCCGATCTCGTGACATTCTTATCAACACCGAACCACAACCTTGATCCTCAACTTTCAAATTCCCTTGTCGCTCACTGCACCTATCATGCTGCTACGTGAGAATACAAGAATTAATCAAAACCCCTGAACTACCAGTAGAATAATATTTCATTGGCTAGAAACCTTTCACTTAGCTCATATCCGAAGAGCCCATGCAATACGCAGCTGAATTCCCAAACCGCAGAAAATACAACCTCAAGCCGCGATCTAAACCGCCGTGACTCTTCCAGAATTCATTTACACAACAAGACCATCCGAATACAATACTTCCCAAATCAATCAAGTTATGGTGGCTGCCAAGCCCGCCCGCACAACTACAAACCACTAGTATAACTTCACGCACCGAAGGAAACTGATCACTGCCATGATCATACTGATTCAACCATTACTAACCGACCAAACTTCTTTCAATTTACTCATGACCTGACTTATAAATATAATAGCCCTATTCACAACATAACGAACTCAATCCGCACTCATCCTGGGTGACCTTAATCCACGAGACCTTATTTTCTCAATACCCACGAACCATCTCATACCCTCCTTATGCGCACAATAACATTTCCAACTGGTACACCCATTCTGAAAGATCCTTTACGAATATAAAGTTATTTCTTCATTTACTCCAATACTACACCACATACCCGATGATGACATGGATTATTCCAAGTTCCGTTCGCAACCCACTGTGAAAACTCGGTCCTGAACTACACAACAGACCCGAAATCCTTAGGCACTGTACTTTAATTCTTGAACCCACTAGGACCGTTGTTGAGATTCACCCACTCTGACCTGATCCCGAACATAACCGAACTTCAACATTCTGCTAACACATGAACACCCTATCAAACAAGCAATCGACTGAATTCTTTTCCTTTTACGTCACATCCACAAATCATAAACTCCGAGTCTTCTCAAAACCTGCACATGAATTGATATGGCCGAATATAGCACACATTTATCAATTTCCTTGCTCAAAGAACCCCTGATTTTTTATTTTCTTAGTCACAAATAATCCATTAACGCACCGATAACCAAAAGTTGTACAAGCTGACAACCATGAGATCCAATCGTAGACGGTGGGTCTCCCCACTTAGCTTTAAACTACCATCACATAATATAGAGCCTACAACGATTCCTCCTTCTCCTTTACCATGATCCTGTACCGTTAACCCGCCAAATTTCTCGAAGACTTTTACTAAGATTTTCATGAACATTCTAAATCACCAGTCACAGTTACACACTCGACCTCTTATCGGGTAGCAAGTAGTATTCTTCGCAAAAACTTCATCAACATCACGCAACCGCTAACCTGCTCATAGGAGATAACCCACCCCTGGAATTCCTTACCGGCATCTTCCAACGACGCTGCACTGGGTACAACTACCACGTAATCAGTAAATTCTCCTGAGCTCATGCTCGCCCACCAGCTGTATAAGTCTGTTACTTCCCCATTGACCTCAACTGGAAGTTCAACAATACCTTACGAACTCAAGTCATATTGTGTCTGAAACGATAATCAAATCTTCACACCCCTCTTCATTTCAAGCAAACTCATTTCTGCCATATTCAATATTTCTTTGTACAGTGACCATCATTCCAAATAAAATCCGTAGACCTGGTCACATACCACCCTGCATCCCACATCATTATAATCATCTGCAAGGTACGTCGCTATCCTACCACAGAATGCATATGCTACTCTGCCACTCCCACTTCGGTCAAACCATCTCCTTTAAGCAACTTCTCGACCTCTACTTCTCATACTTGACCTACTAGTACTTCAACCACAGTGAAACACTTCCCTCCATGTCTCCCTCATACTTTGCTGCCCAAATGTTTCATCAAATCAAAATCTATCTCTGTAGCACCTGAACCAATAAATTGTTACCGACTCTAAACCTCCAAGAAGATCATCTTCCTCGATCCATCAACATTATAAATACCAATTCAATTTAGAACCGCTGCACACCGCTATCTCTGACAACCGCGTCTTAGGCACCATTCCACAACACCCTACCCCGAAGGCAAATATCAAAGAAGACTATAACACCGGCGACCCTTAACGCGTTCGAACAAGGAAGGAGATACCATATCTCAAATGAGAATTCCACCACAGTCGAAAATACCAAGCCTCGTCACTTCATCAACCAAACCTAGACATCTATAGTCCGATTGCCTTTCCTTCGCTAAAATTAAATGTTGAACCTCTAAATCATGTACTGAGAAATCCTCCTTTTGAGTCATTCACTGCCTCAACACATAACCGAGCACCTTACCATTAGAACAACATTGTGTGATTACAACGCATAGACATCGTAAAAATCAGTGAACAACCTCGAACCATAGAAAATAAGAATACTGAGCTGGAACAAAAGAACATCCTTCCGTAAGGCGATGATAATAGCCTTCCCGAACACACAGGGAAAAATATCATGCACCACGTAGCTAGTACCACTACAACTCCTTGACGCTCAATTGATAACGAGCACTTCGCATCGCATAAGATTGAGTAGGAAGGAAATTAAGGCACAAGCCTCAATGGAATCAAACCGCACGATGAGGAAATCAAGAAGGGAAGTGCTCCTAACAACCCTGTAGCCTCTCGAAGATAAGTACAGATGTCTCTGTACCGATCTGCAAGACTCTACTATACTTGCTCATGACTCGTGAGACCTAAGTGAACTTAACGCTCTGATACCAAGCTGTTATGACCCAAAATTCACTATAGGTCGTGATGGCGCCTAACGCCGCCGTCAGGCAAGCCAACGGTGATTTACCAATTTAATTACTTATTTTAGAATTTTGAAATCAAAATTTTCCATAATTGAACAGTATAATATAGAATTTACAGAGTAAATAAAATGTTTACGCGAACTAACAT
This sequence comes from Nicotiana tabacum, assembly GCF_000715075.1. NCBI lineage: Eukaryota > Viridiplantae > Streptophyta > Magnoliopsida > Solanales > Solanaceae > Nicotiana > Nicotiana tabacum. The sequence goes on along the minus strand of NC_134092.1, from coordinate 49,869,824 downwards.
AATGAATAACCTGAAGGAAACCCCAAAATCCGGTGTCACAAGTGTATGAACATCAACTTGGAAACTTATAGAAGAATTTTTGTTTTTGTCTTTTTCACTCCTGGAGGAAGTCCATCTTGCGGATTTAAGTTTGTTAGAAATTCTTTCTCTTTTTGAAAATAACATTTATTAGATATTTACAAACTACATGACAAGCTATAAGTTGTACTTCACGAAAAAACTGCTATAAGTGGTAATTTTGTATCTACCCTATTGAGGCGAGCGACCCGATCCCATTAGAATCGGAAACTTTGACCGGTCCTTGGCCCCGCGCACGAGTAGAGGTATATGTTATGTATATTAAGGGAAACCTTTTGGTGAAACACAATATGCGGAAGAATTTTGTAAGATGAGTACAGTCATTTCATGGCTAACCATGAAGCCTGTGGAATCTCTACCATATCGAGTCTATCACTCTGCAGGATTCTGGTCTCAAGTCGCAACGTAAAATAAAGGAATTTAATAGGCAGGATACAACTCAAGTAGTACAACTATAGCATGGTGTGAACCTAAGTCTACCCGAACATAACATGAATCTAGCTACGCACGGACTCTCATTACCTTGTGCGTACGTAGCCCCCGCAATAAGTAACACATAACAAATACATCACCCAGGGGTAGTTTTCCCCTCACAGAGCTAGACATGAGACTTACCTCACTCCGAAGTTCCAAAACCGGCTCCAAGGCCTCTCTAACACCTCAAACCAAAGCCCGTCGATCCAATACAATTCAAACAACGTGCAAACCAGTCAAAATATACTCTAATACCTATAATTAATCAATTTAAATAATTCCTAACTCCGCTCGAAATATATAATTTATTCTCAATTCCACGACTAATTACGTGGTCAAAATCCAAATAAATACCAAGTTCTAGGTTTTCTACCAAAAACACCACAGTTTCTACAATTTCTCATGCTTAAATCCACATATAAATCATGTATTTAACTTATAATATGTGAAAATTACTGACATTAACATAGATGATGAAAATCGCTTCTTAAAGCTCCCCAACAATCGCCCAAACCAAGTGAGAAAATGAGGGAAATGAGCAAAACCTCGATTTTAAAACGATCTGCCCAGCCGATCTTCAGCACCTACAGACCAATAGCTACACCTCCGGAATATCCATCGCAGGTGAGGTTCCCTCCAATCCAGGCAAAACCCGCTTCTGCGGACCACTTTTTGCTTTTGCGCGACCGCTTCTATGGTCCACCACGCTGTAACGACCCGATCGGTCATTTTGAGCATTTGCACTTTGCTCGATAGTTTTTGGGAATGATTAGCTCTGTGTGATATATTATGACTTATGTGAATCGTCGGTTTTGGTTTTCAGGTTATTCGGAATCTATTTGGAAGGACGAATTTTATTATTGAAGCATTAAATTGGAATGGTTGACCAAATTTGACCTTTTGTGAATTTGACCTCAGAACGGAGTTTTGATGGTTTCGATAGGTCAGTATGGTTATTTTGTACTCCGGTGTATGCCCGAATTTGTATTTAGATGTTTCTAGAAGGTTTCCGCACAAATTAGCAAAAATTGGAAATTTGAAGGTTTGGAAAGTTCATAAGTTTGACCGGAAGTTGACTTTGAGGATATCGGATTCAGATTGTTGTTCCGGGAATTGGAATAGCTTCGTTATGTTATTTGGGACTTGTATGCAAAATTTGGGTTCATTCCGGGTAGATTTGATATGTTTCGGCGCGAGTTTGTGATTTGTCATTTAGCTGTTGTTATGTGTGATTTGAGGCCTCGAGTAGGTCCATATTATGATATGGGACTTGTTGGTATATTTGGACGGGGTCCCGAGGGGCTTGGGTGAGTTTTAGATGTAGTTCTTATCATTTCAAAAGGTTTTTGCATTGCTGGTTTTCTGCTGTTACCTGTTGCTTCTAGTGTTCTTCGCGATCACGAAGGCTTGGCCACAATCGGGAAAGGTGTTTGGTCAGTGGAACTATTTGATCATCGCATTCGCGCTTCTGAGGTCGCGTTCGCACTGGGTTGAAGATTTTAGTCTTCGCGTCCGCGTCCATGGCTATACGTTCACGTAGTGTTGAGCGAGGGTTGGTCAGTCTATATGGGTTCTTCATCACATTCGCAGTGAGTTGTCCGCGATCGTAGAAGTCTGGTAGTGTGTTTCATCGTGTTCGCGAGTGTTTTGCCGAGAACACGTAGTGTAAAGTGAGGCAGTGTGGGTTTGTGCTTCGCGAATCTGAGGCTTCTACCGCGTTCGTATAAGAGGATGCATGGGCAGAAGTATAAAGTACTCTATTTCGGTGGTTTAAACCGTTTTTGCATTTTTGGAGATATGGAGCTCGGATTGAGAAGAGTCTTGAAGCAATTTTCACCATGTGGACTGAGGTAAGTGTTCTCTACTCAATTTTGATTTTATATCATGAATCTATCTTTGTTTTCGGCATTTGATTGAGGGTTCCAAAAGAGAAAATTGGGGGTTTTAGCCTAAAGTTTCATAATTGGAAATTTGAAATTAGTATGGCTGGACTCGTAATTGAATGAGTTGTCAGATTTTGTGAGTTTTGTCGGATTCCGAGGTGCGAGCCCGGGTTGGACGTTTTTGCCAATTTTGATCTTTTGATTAAAGATTTGACCTTTATCGATTAGGTTTGTTTCATTTGGCATTATTTGATGTATTTGAGTTGCTTTTGGCTAGTTTTAAGACGTTCGGAGTTCGGTACGCGCGAGATGGCATTTTTGGAGTATCGCTTGGCTTGCTCGGTATTGGAACTTGGCTTCTTCGAGGTAAGTAACACTTCTAAACTTAGTGCTGAGGGTATGAAACCACGAATTACGTGCTATGTGATTGGTGTTGAGGTGATGCACATGCTAGGTGACGGGCGTGTGGGCGTGCACCGTGTGAATTGTGACTCTGTTATTCCTGTGGTACTGTGTAGTTACCTAATCTTATCTGTAACAATGAAATTTCTACGTACTTGAGCTATTGAGTTGTTACCCATGTTAGAAACCATGTCTAGGCTACATGCTTAACCTGTTGGGACCCACTGAGCTCATTTCTGTTGTTGAGTTATTTGCTTTTCATTACATTACATACTCATTCATACGCATTCATATGCATATCATATCTCAGTCTCTGTTACCATTAATTGACACATCATATCATAATTTTGGGATAGTTACGTGGCCTTGTGAGCCCGAGAGACTGGAGAGATTGATGACTGAGTAAGGCCGAGGGCCTGAGTGTGAGTGATATTATAGGATCGGGCTGCATGCTGCAGCAGGTTATATTGATTTGTTCCATGATTGGCTTGATATAGCGCTTGGACAGACGGAGCCTCTCCGGAGTTTGCACACAACCCCTGTGAGCGCGGTTGATTTATATTAAGGGATGGATCTTCCCTAGACATAGATCTTGTCCAAAGCATTTATACCTGGGGATGGATCTTCCCCATGGGCTGGATTGGCCCTACTCAGTACTGAGTGACTGATGGTCAGTTGATGTATATATTTCGGGATGGATCTTCCCTGGGACGGATTGGCCATATACAGTACTGAGTGAATGAGCATAATGAGTGGAAACTGTGAGACAGGGAGATTGAGTACTCTGAGAGTGTGAGTACGTGGGTTCATCTCTGAGATACACTGCATTGACATGCATATATGACATACATGCATAGAGTTGCATTTTTCTTCATGTTGTACGGTATCACGTCATTCATGACTTCTCACACATATTGACATATGGGCATAGTGATATAGTTTACACTGGCTATCTGGAAAGGAAAATGGAACATCTTATTTATTGTTGAAAGGATTTTTGAGAATAATTTTTGTTTCAAACTTACTCATATATTTGACTATTTCGGTAAAGGATTTGTGTTTTCATTGATATACTTCAAAAGCGGAACTATTTTTTTTTGGGAAACCATGAATAAGTTGATCATTTCATCTCTGAATTACTTCCTTTATTACTTGCTTTAGGTTGTTATGAACTGTTGTTGGCTATCGGTGTTGCACCCGACCTTTATTCCAGGTCGCAACTACATTCAACCTAAGGTTTGTTACTTATTGAGTACATGGGGTCGGTTGTACTCATACTACACTTCTTCACCTTGCGTGCAGATGTTGGCTGCTGACGTTGCTGAGATCGACGGGAGCTGGATTTGAAAATGTACCTGCGTTTCGGTTGTAGATGCCTCTTGTTCATGGTTGCCTTAGATTCATAACAATCTGTTTATATACATTTCGAAGCCATAGAACAAAACAGTTGATAACTCACAATACCCATGCCCTATTACTGCCATAATCCCGCACTGAAATTCAACTAAATCCTTCATAAGCTCATGTAATACATTCCATCTAATACTTCAAATCATCTACGACTCTCGCATTCATCCTCGTGATGGTCAGGTCAACCATTACCATCGATCCAAACTCAAACCGCACAAATATAACCCACTGGTAGATAAGAAATCCTCCACACAATATCATAAAATTCACACATTCGTAGATTACCTCGCAGGTTGTAACCCACCTGCTTAGCCTCAAACTGACACCTCTTTATACCCTTTCACAGCCACAACTACTACGCAATCACTTAATCTTCCTGAGTCTGAACTCACCAACAAGGCATGAGAACCTAATTCTTTCCACAGTTAGACAACATAAAGGATACTCCAATACACTCATAACTCGAGACTATATGTCAAATCAAGACAAAAATCAAACACCCTATAGTCCTTTCTACATCTCAAGCAAACACTTCTCGTCACACTCAAACCATATGAACACATCTCACAGTCACATCATACCCATCATGTAGCCATCCAGCTACTCATCGAGCCACGAATTCCGCTCATAGGGACACTACCAGACGTATAAGTCCAAAAGCACGTGCTCACACAACCAAAATTCCCGTGCTCAAGCTACAGTCAAAACCCAGCCTCAAGTCATCCATACTGGCCCATCATCATCACACCGAAATCACATCTCGCACTTCATCCATGGAATCACAAGCCGTCGATACACAACTGATACTGAGTTCTTACATGCGCATACGAATGCGTGGGAGGAATTCAAAGAGTTACGCTTCAAGCTGAATCAATGTCGCACGATAAGGATAGAAAGATGGGAAGGTTATCCTAAATGCCCTGTAGCCTCTCGAAGATAGGTACGGACGCCATCAAACCGATAGGCAAGACTCTACTAGACACTTGCTCATGACTTGGAGAACCTATGAACCTAGAGCTCTGATACCAACTTGTCACGACCCAAAATCCAACTGGTCATGTTGGCACCTAACCCAACCCGCTAGGTAAGCCAGTTATCAACTATCCAATTCCAATGAAATTTAACAAGACAATTAAGTAAAAGAAACTATCTGAATCTTATACATTCCCCAAGGATTGGTAGTACAAATCATGAGCTTCTAAAATTAGAATATATAAAGCTAGTATGAAATAAATACAACATCTGAGTGGGGGAGTCTGCTATCGACGACTTGATTGCATGGTTATGTATTGTATCGGTTTCGGTCTGAGGCATACCTGTGAATCAGTTATGACTTGCAGAGGTTGAGTTCAAGGATGACCCGAGTGAGGGGATTTATGGATACATGTTGTATTACACTCCATGGGTATATGGGAATTCATGGAATGATTAAGTGGTTATTCATGAAGGATGTAGTGTATACGGAGCAAGAATTTGCTTGGTTGCGTTAAGGTGGGGATTACTTCTTTGGGTGTCATCATGCTAATGGGGAACAGGTCGTTCGGCCCGTTTGGGTGGTGTAATTAAGATTTGAGCAGAGTGTATAACTCTCGAGAAGGTTCTAATAGATTCAAGATTTATGTATAGCAATTGAGAATTTTTCGGATTTGTATATGGCTAGAATTTGAGATTTAAGTTGGATGGTGTCGAGACTTGTGGCATTTATATAACATTGTAGATTATACACTTCAGTATCAAGGAGGTGAAGGAAAACAATTTTGGATTCGCAGAAGGCCTCTTCAAAGTGGGTATCTTGGTTGTGGTACTTTTGGGGTGCTTGAGGGGGAGTTCAGCGACTTATGGGCCTTAGGGCAGTGTGGTTTTAGGTTAGAGTTCCTGGGGTGAGTTTTGGTTAAGGATTGTGGTGTTCTAGAAAGGAGAAGTATCATGTTGAGGGCAATTTGGAGGGAACTCGGAGAAATAGAACAGCTTGATAGTATGTTAGATCAACACAGTAATAGATATGATCGGTTCTTTGGGTGCTATGATGTGGTGAGTTTCTACAGGTGTTTTGTGGCAATGCTCTTGGGTTTTGGAAACATGCATTGTTTGGCTGAGTTAGAGGGATTCCGTTCTAATGGATTTGTTTCGTGTTAATGGGTTTCGAAGAGTTCTCGATGATTTCTATCACGGTTCGAGGTGGATATTTCCTACTAGAGTGAGGAAAATGTTGCGTATTGTGATTTTCTCCTGGATGAGATTAAATGGAAGGTTCCTGGCTAATTTAGTATGTAGTTTGCTTGTGACTAGGAGTGGATTATGAGATTCTCGTACTTTTCATATGATGGCATGATAGATGTGGTGTGTTGTGCGGGATCGAGATTTGCATGTGCAAGGTCACGATTCAGTATTGAAGAGGAGGTCATGAATTCTTAGACAACATAGACGGTTTAAAATGCCTAGATGAATGCTATAACTACTTGGTAATGCCTGAGGAGGTGCGCATATCAGAAGGCGCACTAGGTTTTGTCTTACGGATGCTTCATTGGTATTGCGGTACTCGCTTGGTTAATCAACTGCTGATATTCAGATTTTTTCTATGTGTCACGGAAGAATTATTGAAGTATTCCTCGTGGGATGATCGTATATGAGAGATGTGTAAGACATTCAGGCGGTAGAGTTGGGATCAAATATGGTATGTCACGCCGGGAAGCACGAGCGGCGCTCAACCGAGTGAACCCGGCTGAGCAAGCCTGTTAGACACTTTTTACCCAACTCACCCATGATCCAGAAAAGACATGATTTCATTAATTATACAGTAGGAAGCTCGTTCACACAATACTAAATTGTTTCATTAGCTACTTCGCCTTTCAGTCTCAAAATACACATATTCTTATAGTCTGAGTGGACCAAGTGATCAAACACAATATAACATGCTGAACATTCCCAACACTCATATACAACCCACACAGTGTCTACGAAGCCTCTAAATATATAAAAGGGTGTAAAGAAGGTGCCAGTAATAGGGCCCCGGCTATACCTAAAAAAGTACAATAATATAAACAAAAGATATATTACATGACCCCGGAATGAAATGGGGCTCACTGAGTCCGCTGAGATGACGATGCAGTACCTATCAGTGATCAACATTGTCTGCTATGGAACCACATGCATCCATTTAAAGATGCAGCGCCCCCGGCAAAAAGGGATGTTAGTACTGTCGAATAGTACTAGTATATATAATTAAACATCATTTCAATAGAATGAACAATAATACAGGGTGGAGACAGTCAACAATGCATTATGAGCTTCAAATAACACTAAAACATTAAGTTAAAGATCACTTAGATTTCCAAGTCAATTGCCGCGTTATTTGGTTGGATGGTATTATTTTTTTATGCCAATATACCACAGTCCACAATACCATGGAGTCCGATCTCGGCCCGATCGACTAAGCCATCTCATTTGAGACATCAACCATATTAACTATTTCATTCACAATACCACCATGTTGTTACATGGAGTCCGATCTCGGCCCGATCGTCTAAGCCATCTCATTTGAGACATCAACCATGATCACAATTGCACTCATAATACCACCATGTTATTACACGGAGTCCGATCTCGACCCGATCGGCCAAGCCATCTCATTCGAGACATCAACCATTTCAATCGATCATCTCACTTCATATTTCCTTCCCATCTTTTCAGCACATTGGAACAAGTGGCTTTAATTATAAAGTCATTCTTGGAACATGGCCTTATTTCATAATTCGAGTTCTTTTCCACAATCCAACATTATTATTATCATCAATAACAACACGGTTTTCATTCAAGACTCTTGATTTCACATGTGAGCAATTTAGAATTCAAGGCACACAGAGGCTTTTCACACAATCTGGCATAACAGTCTTTAATCGAATTTGACTTGAAGTCTAGGCATAGTAGGACATTTTCTAAGTCTTGAACATTTCCTCAGATGACAAGAATACATGATGAAATCATGGGAATACATATTACACATATATTTGCAAAGCAAGCACATTCGGGATAGCAATTTCTAGGATGTTCAATTTGGGACTTACGCGTCGATTGCATGAATACCGTGGGTTTCAATTCTAACAAGAGTGGGTTTAGCCAACATACCTCAATTGAGCCTCTTAATACTCTAAGATGTTACGGAATATTAGCAACTTCAATCTATTTTACCAATATAGCAAAATTGAACCCAAAATTAGGAAAACAATCATAATTCTAGCTCACTTGAGCATTCTATCAAACATCGTGTGTGCATTAAGGTTCCATGGCGCTTTCATGAAAGACTTCACCAACCCACACCCCATTCTTTTCTATCTTTAACTAACAACCTCCCCATATAACTTAGGAACACATGCATGCAAAGTAAGCACCCCCATCCCCATGAATTACCTTACTAATGGCTCGTTCTAGTTACATTTTGAAATTAAGAGTTTGGATGATAGAATTTACCTCTTAGAAAGAAGACCTAGGTGCCTCTCTTGATAATCTTCAAGGTTTTAAGTGAGAATTAAAGATAAATTTGATGAAGATCACTTTCTCCCTCTAGGACCCTCTCTCTCACTCAAAACATATCAGAAAATAAGCTCAAAATGGTCCAAGGTAGGTGTTTTAACGGAATAGGGTCGGGTTTAAAAACCCCAAAAATGAAGCTCCGGAACAGGTTCTATGGTCTCATATGTGACCGCATAATGGTTATGCGGCCCACAAAATGATCGCGAAATTGAGGTGCCAAAACTGGAGAGGAATTGACTAGATCTGCGGTCAATATGCGGCCCGCAGACCTATTCTGCGGTCGCATAATGAACCGCAGAACTGTTCTGCGGTCGCATAGTGCACCGCAGAACCTCCCTCCAAAAAATCCCAAGGTGGGATATGCGACAAGAGTGCAGCCCGCGAAATGGTTATGCAGTCGCATAATGGCCGCGAAATTTGACATCAAAATGACCCAGAAAACTAACCTACTATGTGACTATTCTGCGGTCCGCATAGTGGTTCTACGGTCACATAATAGGCTGCAAAAATGCCTACTTCTGCCCAACATTTCCTTCAACTCCCCAGTGGACTCCCAAGAATTTCTACTACTATTAACCTCTACGCCTATTTCGGCATCACAGAAATCTCAATTTTTAGGAAAACTTTTACAGGGCCTTACATCCTCCCCCACTTAAGATCATTCATCCTCGAATGAGGATCAAGGTCCTTTATTAGCAACTTATGCAACTTGGTTATCATACCACACACCAGTAGCCCCAAATTTGACTAACTTCCTATATTTCCAAAACTTTCGCCAGAGTATCCTCTGTAACTAGGCCTATCCACCTATCAAAGAGCCCCATAAACACATCTTACAAACATATGCATAACCCAACGAAGTAACAAAACTCACGACAATGCCAACAGTGGCCTCATAAGCAACATATAATCAAAAGGAACACCTTTACATTAACTGAACAAGTGATACAAAATTCATAGGCGACAATGTTCATATAAAGAAAGGATTACACAGATATTCAAGCAAGTAAGAATACTTCTTCTTCATTTCTTCCTCGGCCTCCCACGTGGCCTCTTCAACCTACTGGTTTCTTTATTTCTCACGGAGGCAATTTCTTTATTTCTCAGCCTTTGGACTTGTCTATCAAGAATGGAAACTGGAATTTCTTCATATGACAATTCTTCACTAACCTTAATGGTCTCAACCGGCACAATGGCTGCTGGCTCCCCAACTACCTTCTTAAACATAGACACATGGAATACCGGGTAGACTAATGACATTTCGGGTGGTAGCTCAAGCTTGTACGCCACCTGGCCAATTCTCTGAATGATTTTATACGGCCCGACATACCTCGGACTCAATTTTCCCTTTTTCCCAAACCGCATAACACCCTTCATGGGGGAAACTTTTAGGAATACCCAATCATCTTCTTTGAACTCTAAGTCTCCGCGACGGACATCCGAATAGAATTTTGACAACTCTGGCAGTTTTCAACCGCTCTTTTATGGTCTGGCCCTATCAACTCAGCTTCCAAAATCTCGAACCACCCAATGGGAGATCTACATCTTTTACCATACAATGCCTCAAATAGTGCCATCTGAATACTCGCATAAAAGATGTTGTTATAAGAAAACTCTATTAGTGGTAAATGATCATCCCAGCTACCCTTGAAATCAAGAACAGAAGCATGCAACATGTCCTCAAGCGTCTGAATAGTCTGCTCTGCTTGCCCGTCGGTCTGTGGATGGAAGGTTGTACTACAATTTACCTGAATACCCAAACCTTGCTGAAATGTCTTCCACATATTGGCCGTGAATTGAGCCCCTCGATCGGAAATGATGGAAACTGGAGTGCCATGCAGCCTGACTATTTTCTTGATATACAACTAAGCATATTATTTTGTTGTGTTGGTAGATTTAACTGGCAAGAAGTGTGTTGATTTTGTGAGTCAATCCACAATCACCCAAATTTAGTCAAACTTGCGCGGAGTGCGTGGTAATACTACCAAAAAATCCATGTTAATCATTTCCCATTTCCACATTGGAATTTCTATGTTTTGTGCCAACCCACCAGGCCGTTGATGTTCGGCCTTCACTTGCTGACAATTCGGACACCTTACCACAAAGTTCCCCACATTCCTTTTCATGTCATTCCACCAATAGATTTCCTTAAGCTCATGATACATCTTTGTAGAACCTGGATGCACGGAATACCTGGAAGCATGAGCCTCGGTCATGATTCTTTCCCGGAGACCATCTACGTTCGAAACACATAGCCGCCCTTGGTACCTTAGTGTACCATCATCCATGCTGAGCACAAAAGACATAGTCTTATGTTTAAGAATCCCCTCCTTCAGTTGTACCAACAATGGATCGTTGTATTGCTTCTCTTTGACTTCCACAACAAGCGATGATTCAGTCCTATTTTGCACAATTACCCTTCCTTCACTAGAGTCCGCAAGACGAACTCCCAAACTGGCTAGCTGATGAACCTCCTTAGACAACGGCCTTTGACATGCCTCCAAGTGAGCCAAACTACCCATAGATTTCCGACTAAGAGCATCTGCCACAATATTGGCTTTCTCCGGGTGATATAGAATATCGATGTCGTAATACTTGAGTAACTCAAGCCATCTACTCTGCCTCAGATTTAGCTTTTTTTGTTTGAAAATATATTGAAGACTCTTGTGGTCCGTGAATACATCCCCATGGACCGACCCCATACAAATAATGATGCCAAAGTTTCAATGCAAAAACCACCGCCGCAAGTTCTAAGTCTTGTGTTGGATAGTTCTTTTCATGATTCTTGAGTTGCCTAGAAGCATAAGCTATAACCTTACCATGTTGCATTAATACACACCCAATCCCAATTCTTGAAGCATCGCAATATACCACAAATCTATTTATACCCTCTGGCAGGCCCAACACCGGCGCCGTAGTCAATCTTGATTTCAACTCTTGGAAACTCCTTTCACAAGCATCGGACCATTGGAACTTAGCCACTTTCTGAGTCAATTTAGTCAACGGCGAGACAAGAGTAGAGAATCCCTCCACAGGCTTTCTGTAATACCCTGCTAAGCCCAAGAAACTACAAATCTCGGTTGGCGTTGTAGGTCTAGGCCAATTCTTCACTGCCAAACTCTTTTGAGGATCAACCTTAATTCCTTATCTAGAGACAACATGACCTAATAATGAGATAGATTCAAGCCAAAATTCATACTTTGAAAACTTCGCATACAATTGGTGCTGATGAAGAGTCTACAAAACTGCCCTGAGATGATAGGCATAGTCCTCTCGACCTCGTGAATACACAACAATATCATCAATGAATACTATCACAAAGGAGTCGAGGAAAGGCTTGAAAGCCCGATTCATAAGATCCATGAAAGCCGCCGGGGAATTTGTTAGCCCAAAAGACATTACCAAAAATTCAAAGTACCCATACCGGGTCCTGAAAGTTGTTTTTGGAATATCCTGCTCCCTGATCTTCAATTGGTGGTACCTGGACCGCAAATCAATTTTGGAGAAGTACTTAGCACCCTGTAATTGATCAAACAAATCATCTATTCTTGGTAATAGGTATTTGTTTTTGATTGTGACTTTGTTGAGCTGCCGGTAGTCAATACACATCCTCAGCGATCCATCTTTCTTCCTTAAAAAGAGAACTGGTGTGCCCCATGGTGACACACTCGGTCGGATGAAACCCTTCTCTAACAAATCCTTCAATTGTTCCTTTAGCTCCTTCAATTTTGTTGGTGCCATCCTGTAGGGCGAAATAGATATAGGGTGCGTGTTTGGCATCACATCGATCCTAAAATCAATCTCCCTGTTTGGCAGAATCCCAAGGAGCTCATCAGGAAAGACCTCTGAAAATTCATTCACAACTGGTACAGATTCTAGTGTAGGTGCCTCAGCAGTGATGTCTGTAACCCGGACCAAATGATAGATACACCCCTTATTAATCATCTTCGTGGCCTTAAGGTAAGAAATAAACCTACCCTTTGGCATCACATTATCCCCCTTCCACTCAACAACCGGCTCATTTGGAAATTCAAACCTCACAGTTCTAGTTCGGCAGTCGAGCTTAAACAAACATGAATAAAGCCAATCCATCCCCATAATTACATCAAAATCGACCATCCCCAATTCAATGAGATCGTCTACGGTGTCCCGACCACGTACCGTGACAACACAACCCCTATACACCCTTGTGGCCACAATAGACTCGCCAACCGGAGTAGATACAGATAACGGCTCATGAAGTTATTCCGGTTCTATCCCAAATTCCATAGCAACATAAGGGGTAACATAGGACAATGTTGAACCTGGATCAATAAGAGCATATACATCATGAGATTGGACAGTCAATATACCTGTGACAACATCTGGAGAAGCCTCTGCCCTCTGGCGACCACTCAAAGCATAGAAACGGTAGGATCCTCCTGAACTCTGCACACCACCCCTAGCTGCACCATGCCCTGCTAGTACAGGAGAGCCTCGAGCTGGAGGGGGTGCTGCAGATGTAGCAACTGCAGAACTGGATGGTTGTGTTGTGCCCCTGCCCGTACCCTGGCGGGATGAACCACACTCCCTATGAATATGACCCCTCATTTCGCACCCGTAACACACCGGCATGCCCTAGTAGCAGATCCCCATATGCATCCTCCCACACTTGGGGCATGGGGGCCTCCCCTGCTGCTAGAATCTCCCTCCTGATCGGCCCTGATGCTGGGACCTCCTGCTGCCTTGATTGGGCCAGGAGTGACTCCCCTGCTGCTGACTGTGCCCCGCTGGCGGTGCACTGGCTGAAGGCTGAGCATAAGACTGGGATGGCCCTAATGACCCTCCCCTAAAAGCTGATCTCCCAACACCAAATTAATCCCCAGGGTTGCCCGCGGATCGGGCCCTACTGCTACCCTCTCGCTCCATTATGTTCTTTAACTCTCGGGCCTCTGTAGCTTGAGCAAACGCCACCATCTTACCATAGTTCATATCAGAATTTAAGGCAGTTGTGGCAGCCTCATTAGTAACCAAAGGACTAAGGCCCTGCACAAATCGACGCACTCTGGACTCCATGGTGGATATCATGTGAATAGCATATTTTGATAGGCGCGGGAACTCCATGTGATACTCCCACACACTCTTACTCCCTTGCTTAAGATTCTCAAACTATGCGGCACGGGCTGCCCTAGTCTCGGTAGGAAAGAAATGGTCTATAAAGGCATCAGGAAACTCACTCCACTTAGCTGGAGGGCTCCCTCCTCCCGAGAGTCCTCCCACAACTCAAACCAAGAATATGCCACCCCTTTCAGGTGGTAGGCGGCCAACTCCACTCCCTCTATCTCAGTAGTGCGCATAACCCCAAGAGTCTTATGCATCTCATCAATGAAGTCATGTGGGTCTTCCTCGTGATTAGCACTCGTGAACACCGGAGGATGCAACTGCAGAAATCTGTTCACACTAGCACTAGTAAAATCCCCTGGTTGGCTAGAAGATATGGGTGCAACATTCGACCATTGGGCCTGAGAAGCCACTATCTGAGTCAGTATTTGAATAGCTTTTCTAAGATCCCCGTCAGATATACCAAAACCGAAAGTTGGGGCTGGAGGTAGAACCGGAATATCTGGTGGAGGAACCGTTGCACGCTCAGTAGGTGTAGGGACTGGTGTGTCCTGGTCAGGTGTAGTGGAATCACACAGTGAAGTAGTCAGGGGATTATATTCACCCCTTGGGTATTCACCCGCATCATCAAATAGAGGGTCAACTGCCACTCCTGAAGTAGTATTGGCCCCTCGGCCAGTTCTTGCTCTCTTCTTAGGTGCCATATACTGAAAGCTAAAGGAATGCACGCGTTAGAGGAGGAACAGTTGCACAATTAGTTTTATCCTACGATCCAGAATATCAAAGAAGAGTAGTGTTCCTAAATGTCCAAGTAGCTTCCAACTTATAGATGTGATCGACAACATACCGATAAGAAGTACTCTACCAGACACGGCTCCGAGACACCCTAGGACACTTTAAAACCTTAGGCTCTGATACCAAGTTTGTCACGCCCCAACCTCGGGAAGCACGACCGACGGTCAACCGAGTGAACCCGACCTAGCAAGCCTGTTAGACACTTTCTACCCAACTCACCCATGATCTAGAAAAGACGTGATTTCATTAATTATACAGTAGGAAGCTCATTCATGCAATACTAAATTGTTTAATTAGATACTTCTCCTTTCAGTGTCAAAATACACATATTCTTATAGTCTGAGTGGAACAAGTGATCAAACACAACATAAATTACTGAACATTCCCAACACCCATATGCAACCCACACAGTGTCTACAGAGCCTCTAAAGATACAAAAGAGTGTAAAGAAGGTGCCAGCAACAAGGCCCAAACTATACCTCAAAAAGTACAATAATATAAGCAAAAGATATATTACATGACCCCGGAATGAAATGGGGCTCACCGAGTCCGCTGAGATGAGGATGCAGCACCTATCTGTGATCAACACTGTCTACTATGGAACCACCTGCATCCATTTAAAGATGCAGTGCCCCCGGCAAAAGGAAAGTTAGTACTGTCGAATAGTACTAGTATGTATAATTAAACACCACTTCAATAGAATGAACAATAATACAAGGGGGGAGACTGTCAAGAATGCAATATGAACTTCAAATAACACTAAAACATCATGTTAAAGATCACTTAGATTTTCAAGTTAATTGCCACGTTATTTGGTTGGATGGTTTTATTTTTTATGCCAATATACCATAGTCCACAATATCATTGTGTTCTTATACGGAGTCCGATCTCGGCCCAATCGGCTAAGCCATCTCATTTGAGACATCAACCATATTCACTATTTCATTCACAATACCACAGTGTTATTACATGAAGTTTGATCTCGGCCCGATCGGCTAAGCCATCTCATTCGAGACATCAACCATTTCAAGTGATCATCTTACTTCATATTTCCTTCCCATCTTTTCAGCACATTGGCACAAGTGGCTTTAATTATAAAGTCGTTCTTGGCACTTGGCCTTATTTCATAATTCGAGTTCTTTTCCATAATCCAACATTATTATTATCATCAATAACAACACGGTTTTCATTCAAGACTCTTGATTTCACATGTGTGCAATTTAGAATTCAAGGAACATAGAGGCTTTTCAGACAATTTGGCATAACAGACTTTAATCGAATTTGACTTGAAGTCTAGGCATAGTAGCACATTTTCTAAGTCTTGAACATTTCCTCAGATGACTAGAATACATGATGAAAGCATGGGAATACATATTACGCATATATTTGCAAAGCAAGCACATTTGGGATAGCAATTTCTAGGATGTTCAATTTGGGACTTACGCGTCGATCACATACATATTGTGTGTTTCAATTCTAAGAAGAGTGGGTTTAGCCAACATACCTCAATTGAGCCTCTTAATACTCTAAGATGTTACGGAATATTAGCAACTTCAATCTATTTTACCAATATAGCAAAATTGAACCCAAAATTAGGAAAACAATCATAATTCTAGCTCACTTGAGCATTCTATCAAACACCATGTGTGCATTAAGGTTTCATGGCCCTTTCATGAAAGACTTCACCAACCCATACCAAATTCTTTTCTATCTTTAACTCACAACCTCCCCACATACCTTAGGAACACATGCATGCAAAGTGAGAACCCCCATTCCATGAATTACCTTGCTAATGGCCCATTCTAGTTCCATTTTGAAATTAAGAGATTGGGTGATAGAATTTACCTCTTAGGAAGAAGACCTAGGTGCCTCTCTTGATAATCTTCAAGGTTTTAAGTGAGAATTGAAGAGTAATTTGGTGAAGATCACTTTCTCCCTCTAGAACCCTCTCTCACTCTAACAATATCAGAAAATAAGCTCAAAATGGTCCAAGGTAGGTGTTTTAATGGAATAGGGTCGGGTTTAAAAACCCCAAAAATGAAGCTCCGGAACAGGTTCTGCGATCGCATATGCCACCGCATCATAGTTATGCGGTCCGCGAAATGATCGTGAAATTGGGGTGCCAAAATCGGAGAGGAACTGACTAGGTCTGCGGTCACTATGCGGCCCACGGACCTGTTCTGCGGTCACATAATGCACCGCAGAACTATTCTGCAGTCACATAGTGCACCGCAGACCCTCCCTCCGAAAAATCCCAAGGTGGGATATGCGACAAGAGTGCGGCCCACGAAGTGGTTATGTGGTCGCATAATGGCCATGAAATTCGACATCAACAAGACCCAGAAAACGGACCCACTGTGCGACCATTCTACGGTCCGCAGAGTGGTTCGGCTGTCGTAGAATAGGCTGCAAAAATGTCTACTACTATTAACCTCTACGCCTATTTGGGCATCACGAAAATCCTGATTTTTAGGAAAACATTTACGGGGCCTTACATGGTAATTCGTGTGTTCTATGGATTTTAAGGTTGGGAGTACTCATGATCAGATTATTATGGTTGTAGGCTTTAAAGTTGTGGCCAAAACTAGCCAGATTATAGTCTGTATTATGATTCAGTCATTGTGGATTTTTGAGGGGTTAATTATCTATTTGTGTATTACCAGGGTTGATTTAGGGGCTCATTGGTAGGCCTAATGAAGATGTGTATTCGACACCGGGTCGAATCTATTGACTCAGCGTCGTTATTGCAGAAAAGTGTGCCATTCAGTTGAAGTGAGCTTGTTTGTGTTCTGATATATTCTATGTGTTATCCTTCTATGCTACGAGGGGGTGTGATACGTTGGTTATATACACACATGGTGCGGTTTTATTGGGGCCTTATAGCAGAATTTGAGCAAGATGGGTATTTGGGTGATGCATGATTGATTGCACATTGGTTATGTTCTTTTGGGTCTGTGTGACATTGTGTCATTTGTTTCTCCGTGGTCATGGTCATGCACCTTGGGTACCTGATGTCGAGTTGCGCATGGTTATTGATTTAAAGCAGGGCGGCTTAAAGTATCTCATATGGACCAGTGTTTTGATGGGGTCACGTATTGCGGTAGAGTTATGTTGAGATATGACCCTTTGTGATAGATTCATGTGTTATGGTTCTACAGTGTGTGATGGGCTTTTAGCATTGTGTTGTGGCGGTATTGTTGAGCTTGCGGGATGGTTCTCTCGTTTGAGTCATTTTTCATGTTTGAGTATGGTTCTCTCGTTTGAGTCATTTTTCATGTTTGAGTACATTTGAATTATTGTGTATGGGTGCATGGATTGCACGGTTTGTGGCTCTGGGTAGTATTGGTGTTTCATGCCAGTAGAGTAGTTTGTATTTGATAAGATGAAGTAGTCGGATCTAGGATGGGTGCTATCAGATTTGATTGCTGTATATTTGGAAGGATAATATAGGAAGTCGGCCTAGAAATTGGCTATAGTTCTTATTGAAGGAGAGGGAGCTCCATGACTTGTTGATCTAATGAATAGTTATGAGTATCCGCTTGTTTCTTTCATCATCGACAGTGTATGAAAGTTTTAGAATGAGATTTTGTTTGACATGAGGTTTATTACCAGAATTGGGTTGTTTTGGGCAACTGCTATGATTGGAGATTTTGCTATGAGTATTTGAGTTATGCGGTATATCATGTGATTACATCTTAGGTTATGGTGATGTCTTGATATAGCTTGTTCAGACTTATACAGTGTGTAGATGCGAGATGCGGGTCTTATAAAAAATTCCGGATATTGGAAATTGGATTCTATGGTATACGGGCTAAGGTTTAATTAAGGATTTTCAGTTATGTTGTGTCGTTAGGCTTATATGGATTAGGGTGACGTGGGATCACCCCCCGGGTATGGGCATGGTAAGGTTACACGGCGGTTTGATAGCTTTGGGAACAACTCTGGGTACGTTCGTCCTCGATGTAAAGTGGGGGAGGATGTAAAGACCCAACCGGTCGTTTTGAGCAGTTGCACTTCGCTCGGTAGTTTACGGGCATGATTAGCTCTGTATAATGTATTATAACTTATGTGAATCATCGGTTTTGGTTTTCACGTTATTCAGAATTGATTTGGAAGGATGAATTTCATCGTTGAAGCTTAAAATTAGAAGAGTTGACAAAGTTTGACTTTTTGTGAATTTGACCCCGAAACGGAGTTTTGATGGTTCCAATAGGTCTGAATGGTGATTTTGGACTTAGGCGTATGCCCGGATTTGCATTTCGATGTTTCTAGAAGGTTTCTGCATAAATTGGCAAAAATTGGAAATATGAAGGTTTGAAAAGTTCATAAGATTGACCGGAAGTTGACTTTGGGGATATCGTATTCGGATTGTGGTTCCGAGAATTGGAATAGCTTCGTTATGTTATTCGGGACTTGTGTGCAAAATTTGGGTTCATTCCGGGTTGATTTGATATGTTTCGGCGCGAGTTTTGGAAATTGAAAGTTCAAAGTTTATAGATTTTGATTTGAGGTGCGATTCATCATTTTGATACTGTTATATGTGATTTGAGGACTCGAGTAGGTCCATATTATGTTATGGGACATGTTTGTATATTTGGACAGGGTCCCGAGGGGCTCGGGTGAGTTTCGGACGTAGTTCGGATCATTTCAAATGGTTTTTGTATTGCTGGTTTTCTATTGTTACCTGTTGCTTCTGGCGTTCTTCGCAATCGCGAAGGCTTGGTTGCGATCACGAAAGGTGTTTGTTCAGTTGAGCTATTTGTTCTTCGTGTTTCCGCTTCTGAGGTCGCGTTAGTACTTGGTTGAAGATTTTAGTCTTCGCGTCCGCGTCCATGGCTATGCGTTCGCATAGTGTTGAGCGGGGATTGGTCAGTCTATATGGGTTCTTCATCGTGTTCACAGTGAGTTGTCCGTGATCGCGGAAGTCTGGTAGTGTGTTTCATCGCGTTTGCCAGGGTTTTCTTTTGCGAACACGTAGTGTAAAGTGAGGCAGTGTGGGTTTGTGCAGGGCAGTGTGGGTTTGTGCTTCGCGAACGCGAGGCTTCTACCACGTTCGCGTAAGAGGATGCCTGGGAAGAAGTATAAAGTACTCTATTTCGGGGGTTTCGGCCATTTTTGCATTTTTGGAGCTATGGATCTCGGATTGAGGCGAGTCTTGAAGCAACTTTTACCCTGTGGACTGGGGTAAGTATTCTCTACTCATTTTTGATTTCATATCATGAATCTATCTTTGTTTTCGGCATTTGATTGAGGGTTCCAAAAGAGAAAATTTGCGGTTTTAGCCTAAAGTTTCATAAAGTGAGTTTTTGAGTTTTGAATATCGATTCGGAGTCGGATTTGAGTGAAATTAGTATGGTTGGAGTCGTAATTGAATGGGTTGTCGAATTTTGAGAGTTTTGTCAGGTTCAGAGGTGCGGGCCCGGGTTGGACCTTTTGGCCGATTTTGGGCTTTTGATTAAAGATTCGACCTTTATCGATTGGGGTTGTTTCCTTTGGCATTATTTGCTGTATTTGAGTTGCTTTTGGCTAGTTTTGTGCCATTCGGAGGTCGGTACGCGCGAGATGGCATTTTTGGAGTATCACTTGGCTTGTTCGGTATTTGAATTTGGCTTCTTCGAGGTAAGTAACACGTCTAAACTTAGTGCTGAGGGTATGAAACCCCAAATTACGTGCTATGTGATTGGTGTTGAGGTGACGCATATGCTAGGTGATGGGCGTATCGACGTGCACCGTGTGAATTGTGACTCCGTTATTCCTGTGGTACTGTGTAGTTACCTAATCTTAACTTTATTGAGCTATTGAGCTATAACCCATGTTAGAAACCCTGTATAGGCTACATACTTATCCTGTTGGGACCCACTGAGGTCATTTCGGCTATTGAGTTATCTGCTTTTCATTACATTACATACTCAGTCATACGCATTCATATGCATATCATATCTCAGTCTCTGTTACCATTTATTGACACATCATATCATCATTTTGGGCTAGTTTCATGGCCTTCTGAGCCCGAGAGACTGGAGAGATTGATGACTGAGTGAGGCCGAGGGCCTGAGTGTGAGTAATATTATAGGATCGGGTTGCACGCCGCAGCATGTTATATTGATTATATTATGGGATCGGGCTTCACGCCACAACAGGTTATATTGATTTGTGCATGATTGGCTTAATATAACGGTTGGGCTGAAGAGCCCCTCCGGAGTCTGCACACACCCCCAGTGAGCACGATTGATTTATATTGAGGGATGGATCTTCCCTGGACATGGATCTTGTCCGAAGCATTTATACCTGGGGATGGATCTTCCCCACGGTCTGGATTGGCCCTACTCAGTACTGAGTGACTGATGGTCCGTTGATGTATATATTTCGGGATGGATCTTCCCTGGGACAGATTGGCCATATATAGTACTGAGTGATTGAGCATGATGAGTGGAAAGTGTGAGACAGGGAGATTGAGTACTCTGAGAGTGTGAGTACATGAGTTCATCTCTAAGATACATTGCATTGACATGCACATATGACATACATGCATAGAGATGCATTTTTCCTCATGTTGTACGGTATCACGTCATTCATGACTTCTCACACGTATTGACATATGTGTATAGTGATGTATTTTGCACTGGCTATTCTGAAAGAAAAATGGAACATCTTATTTATTGTCAAAAGGATTTTTAGGAAAAATTTCTGTTTCAAACTTACTCATATGTTCGACGATTTCAATAACGGATTTGGGCTTTCATTGATATACTTGAAAAGCGGAACTATTGTTTTTGGGTAACCATGAATAAGTTGATCATTTCATCTCTGAATTACTTCTTTTATTACTTGTTTTACGTTGTTATGAACTGTTGTTAGCTATAGGTATTGGACCCGACCCTTGTCCCAGCTCATCACTACTTTCAACCTAAGGTTAGGTTTGTTACTTATTGAGTACATGGGGTCGGTTGTACTCATACTACACTTCTGCACCTTGCGTGCAGATGTTGGCTGCTGACGTTGCTGAGATCGACGGGAGCTGGATTTGAAGATGTATATGAGTTCCGGTCGTAGCTGCCTCTTGTTCATGGTAGCCTTAGATTTATAACAATCTGTTTATGTACATTTTGAATAGATGTTGTATTTATTTCATACCAGCTTTGTATATTCTAATCTTAGAAGCTCATGATTTGTACTACCAGTCCTTGGGAATGTATAACATTCAGATAATTTCCTTTACATAATTGTCTTGTTAAATTTCATTAGAATTGGATAGTTGATAACTGGCTTACCTAGCGGGTTGTGTTAGGTGCCATCACGACCAGTTGGATTTTGGGTCGTGACACACGCGCTCCTGCACTACTGCACGTGCGGAGTTCTTCCGCTTCTGCGACCCCAGTTGCCCATCTCGTTTTCCGCTCCTGCGCTCCCGCACGTGCGGAGCTCTTCCGCTTCTGCGACCCTAGTTGCCCATCTCATTTTCCGCTTCTGGAATGACGCCAAACATTGCGCGCAAGTCATAAATCACAATACGAACCTATTCCAAGGCTCGGAATCCCAAACGAATATCGATAACATTAAAATCCACTTAAGTCAAACTTAAGAATTTCTTAAACTTATAAAATACGAACCTTCCATAATAAGCATCGAAATGCTCCTGGGTAGTCCGATACTCAACCCGAACATATGCCCAAGTCCGAAATCATCATATGAACCTTTTGGAAACCTTCAAATTACGATTTCGAGTTCGTTTACTCAAAAGTCAAACCTTAGTCAATTCTTCCAACTTAAAGCTTTCGAAATTACAATTTTCTTTCCAAATAAACTCTGAACTTCCCGAAATTCAATTTCGACCACATGTACAAGTCATAATACTTGAAGTGAAGCTGCTCATGGAATCAAACCACCGAACGACGCCCTAGAGCTCAAAATGATTGGTCGGGTCATTACATCAAATGGTCGTTGAATATGAAGACCCATCAAACAAATGTTGTTCTTTATCTAGAGGTCATTGAGTTTGACCTCTGGATAAATAATAACAATGGTGAAATCAGAGATAAACAACTATGCATGACATTTGAAAGAACGGAGGAAAGATTTATGGATTTCAAGTTGCATAGTTTAGGTCTAGGGTTTAAATTGGGGCTTTTGAATTTTAGGTGATGAAAACCGAAGTAATAGGCTAGATTCGTAGATTATAGTTACAGATAGATGTTTCAAGGTTCGATTGGATTGACCTTGCACAAATTTGTACAAGGTTTTCGGATTGATGGGGTTGATGGGGATGAAAGAAATGAGAGAGAATGGGAAAGAAAGGTGGCCGGTTGACTCGAAATGATTTAAGGTTAGGGGTCTTTGGTAGGTTTAAAGTGCACGAATGAATCTAGGCCGTTGGATCATTTGATCAACGGCCCTGATATTTTAGGCTATAAGAATTATTAAATTTGTTTTTGATGAATAATTTGTGGTTGTTGGATCATTGTAATCCAATGGTAGAGATGAGGTATGGCAAAGATTTAAAAAATAAAGGGAATGGAAATGGATTAATGTGAACCATCAATGATCTGGGCCAACGGTCTAGATCCTTTTGTCTTTTCTTTGTGAGTGTGCAAGATGTGGGACATGGCACGATGCCATTGGTTCCGAGGAGATGGTGCGGATTGTCATAATGGAATAGAGGAGGTGGGTCTGGACCGGGTCAGGGGTTTGGGCTCGTGTATTTGGGCCAAAAATATCTGAAATAGAATTTAAGCCATAGCCACTTTGAGTATAGTTGATTAATTGCAATTGCAGCCTTTTGAGCTTTTAACCTCTTTAAAAACTAACTTAATTAAACTTAATTTATTCTAATTAAATATGGTAAAATTTAATTATCAAATATATTATAAATTACTGTAATTAATTATTTATTTATTAAAATTCTTCATTTATTGAATTGTGAAATTAATTTTGGCTAATTAAAGTAAACAAGATACTATAATTATAAATTACGGACTAATTCATCAAAATTTATTGTAAAACTGGTTGATTAAAATTTATTCTAATTAAATGTGGTAAAATTTATTGTTGCTATTAATTCAACAATACTAACTTTTATTACCTATTATATTTTACGAAAAATAAGTATAATTGATTAAAAATATTTTATCACATCCATTGTCAATTAATAAGTATAAGTAATTAAATATTAAGAGGGAGGGTCAAAATTGGTCGTCAACAGCTACCCCTCTTTGACCGGAGAGGATAAAAGAGTTTTCGGGCAAAGAAATTGACTCAAAGACCTATTTTGTCCCGACTCTATGCGTGTATTGCAAAGATGGTATATGGATTTGGGAAAGATTATGAGTTGTGAGATTAGGGACCGAATTCTGGCTATGAATCGCCTACATACCTCGGGCTTAACGAGGATCTGGCCTCATGTAGTTCTGGATGGTGATTTGGGAGGAGGCACTTGCAGGAATTGCCCCAGTTTTGTGTTATGACGATACTGCAAGATGGAGGGATTTTTGAACCTGAATAACTTTATAGATTGTAGCTTGATTAGGAGACTTGAAGGACTTGGTGATTTTGGAGTTTTACTGGTCGAATTGAGTTGGAGTTTGGATCCTTGGCTCGCTTATGAGTTTGTTGTTCCTCATAGTGGTATAACATTGTTTGTTGCTTAGGAGGAGAAGTTGCATGTTGCAGTGTTTGATCCTGCAAAAAGAAGATACACACATACCCATATATCGTAATGCAAATACATTGAGATATGATGTAAATATGCAGGAATGATGTTTCATGCCTACCGGCTAGACGTTATTTGGGATCTTGGGGAGATGGGATATTTGAATCTGAAATATCCGAGCTCTGGAGCATAATTTAGGATGTCGGGGATGGGCTTTTAAATTTGAATTGATTGTTAGCTAGGCTATGTACCGTTCTGCAGCTCTCGTAGCATTTGAATCTCCACGCGATGGGAGTAGATGACTTTGAATCTAATGTTTTCGCATAATGGGAGTATCTCCACGCGATGGAAGTAGTTGACTTTGAAAGTAAAATCTCCGCGCAATGGGAGTATTTGACTTTGAATGTAAAAATGCTTGTAAGCTGCATAAATAAAACGTCAAAATATTCAAGACAAAGCAGACATGTAAATGAGCATTCCTAAGAGATACTCTTGACTGGAGAACTAATTTGCTGTGATCGATTCACGAAACATATGAAAATGGGATGGTCCATCCTTCGATTCGTGAAGTCGGCAGTGAGGTTTGCAACTATCTGCTTGGAATCTCTAATATAGAGGCGTGACAGTGCGATCTATGCGAAGTGCTCCAGTTGGAGAAGCAAACAATTTGCTAATACAGGGCTCCGATTAGCGGGAGCCGGAGGCTCGATAAGTACAAGATGCTACGACTGGTAGAGCAAACGGTTTTCTATATACAGGGCTCCGATTGGTAGGGCCAGCGACTTGATATGTACAAGATGCTCCAATTGGTAGAGCAGATGGTTTTATATATACACGGTACTTCCATTGCATTGAAGACTTGATTCCAGATACGTGCAAAGAACTTGAAGTTAGTCCTTAACCATAAGAGAAAATCGATTGAATATTATCAGTTCAGTCATTATTCCTGGTGCGCTCGGGTATCCTTGGACTAATGTCAATCCTACAATCAAAGAATAATTCTTAGTAGGGGGTCATTGATTTGTATTGATCGTTGACCTGGCCTTACCCCGGATCAGGTGGGTTATGCCATGAAGTAGGGTAGGTGGAAGAGTAGAATTTCTAAAGGTTATTTTAAAAATCGTTTATGTTTTATAGAAAACGCCATTATTTCAGATTATGACATGTTTAGAAGTTCTTTCTGACACGAGTATCATTTATGCATGGCTCTATCCTATTGATGACGATATTCTAGATATGTCCCTAATGACGTAGCTTCTCTCCGTCGCGGTCAAGTCTTAATTTAAACAAATGCATTACCAAGGTTTTCCTAGGGTTATGACCGATTCAGGGTGCCTATGTATTCGAGCAGAATCAGGTCTGAATGAATTTCTAGGATGATGAAATGAATTATGATGACCGAGCCTGACTCAGGCAGCCTACGTATCTAAATTGAATTAGGTCAAAATGTAGTTTGATTATAATAGATGCAAAGTGGTATGAAATTTGAGATGATATGGCCGAGACTGACTCAGAATACCTACGTATCCAAATAGAATCAGGCCAAAATATAGTTTGATTACAATAGATGACTGAATCCAATGTGGATTGCCTATGTATTCCAGCCAAAGGAAATCAAATTGTGGCATAGTTCTGAATACATACAAAATGATATTTGGATGTCTATTAGAAGAGGGGGGAGGGAGATTGGACCCTACGTGGGTTGTCTATGTATCCTACCGTGGGAAGTCAGGTCAGGCGTAGTTCTGTTATAACAAAAACTCTAACTCTATCATCTTCAAATGTAGTATCTCTTGACTGCGTCTAAATTGATGGGCTCCGTGCTGACTATGCCATCCATTTCTTCTAGGATTAGTGCACCTCCCGACAATACTCGATTGACCACATAAGGACCTTGCCAATCTGGCGCAGACTTCCTCTTGGCCTCTTCTTGATGGCGGAATATCCTCTTCAAAAATAGCTGCCCCGGTGTGAACTGTCGAGGTTTGACTTTTCTGTTGAACGAGTTGGCCATCCTATTCTGATACAACTGACCATGACATATGCGTCCATTCTCTTTTCATCTATAAGCATGAGTTGTTCTTGCCTGACACTTATCCATTTTACATCATATAGCTTGGCTTCCTGTAAAACTCTCAAAGATGATATCTCGACCTCAGCGGGTATCCCAACTTCTGTTCCATATACCAACATGTATGGCGTTTCCCCAGTGGATGTCCTCTTAGTAGTGCGGTAGCCCATTAAGGCAAATGATAGCTTCTCATGCCACTGCATGTGATTGTCCACTATATTCTGCAAGATCCTCTTGATGTTTTTGTTGGCTAGTTTAACTACTCGATTCATTTGTGGCATGTAGGCTGTGAAGTTACGGTGGACGATTCTGAACTTCTTGCAAATATTGCTCATGAGATCATTGTTGAGATTGGATGTTAGTTAAATGTTGTGGTAGGTTTAAAGTGCACGAATGAATCTAGGCCGTTGGATCATTTCATATACGGCCCTGATATTTCAGGGTGTAAGAATTAATAAATTGGTTTTGTATGAAAAATTGATGGCCGTTGGATAATTGAAATCCAACAGTATAGATGAGGTATGGCAAAGATTTTAAAAATAAACGGAATAAAGATGGATTAATGTGAATCGTCGATGATCTGTCCAACGGTCCAAATCCTTTTGTGCTTCCTTTCTGAGTGTGGAAGATGGGGGACGTGGCATGATGCCATTGGTTAAGAGGAGATGACATGAATTGCCATCATGGAATAGAGGAGTCTGGACTGGGTCAGGGGTTTGGGCTCGTGTATTTGGGCCAAGAATAGCTGAAATAGAATTAAAACCATTGCCACGTTGAGTTTAGTTGATTAATTGCAATTGTAGCCTTCTGAGCTTTTAACCCCATTAAGCAATAACTTAATTAATTCTAATTAAATATGACGACCCGTTAGGTCATTTTGAGCACTAGCCCTTGCTTTTGTGTTCCGAGACCTTTGTTAGCTTCGTTTGATGTTTACTGGTTTGCGTTCATGGTCCATGTCTCTTTTTGTAAACAATTTATAAGAAAATTTGAAGAAAACATGATATTTTGGCTTTAAAATCAACTTGAGTTGACTACAGTTAACATTTTGTGAAAATTACCTCGGATTGGTATTTTGACGATTCTGGTAGGTCCGTATCATGATTTTGGACTTGGGCATATGCCTAGAATTGAAATCAAAGGTCCGTAGGTTGATTTGAGTCATTTATCCCAAAACTAGTATTTTGAAAGTTTGGAAATTTTCTAAGTTTGACCGTAAGTTGACTTCAAGGATATCAGGTTCGGTTTTTTATGTTGAGACTTGCTATAGGTCTGTATTACTATTTGAAACCTGTCTGCAAAATTTGGTGCAATTCAGAATTGATTTGACATGATTCTGACACTTGGATGTGATTCTAGTTGTTCTTGAGTTTCCTTTAAAAATTACATTCATTTTTAGGTTCGATTTGTATATTTAGATGTTATTTTGGTGATTTGATCGCACCAGCGAGTTCATATGATGTTATTACACTAGGGCTCAGATGAGTTTCAGACACGTTTCTAAAGAGCTTTGGATGACTTGAACTGCTGGTGCATTGAACACTTCTAGTGTCTGGTGCAGATCTCGCATTTGCGAGGTCTAGCTCGAATTTGTGAGCCTCGCTTTTGCAGACAAATGTTCACATTTGCGAGCAGGGCCTGGTATTGGGTAACCTCGCATTTGCAAGGAAACGTTTCGCAATTGCCAACTGATCAAGATCGCTTTTGCGGTCACTTGGTCGCATTTGCAAAGATTTTGGCCGCAATTGGGAAATCTTCGCATTTGCGATCATTTTGTCAAATTTGCGACATCTGTACAACTGAGGCAGGGTTTGCATTTGCGACCCTTGTCTCGCATTTTCTATGCTCGTAATTGCGAACAAGACTTCGCAATTGCGACATCTGCATCTGGGTAAAAGAGGAGAAAATCGGAACTTAGCTAATTTTACACCATTTCTCAACCCTAAACACTTTAGAGGCATTTTTTCAAGAGGATTTTCTCTCTAAAATCATTGGTAAGCAACTCTAATCCATTTATTTTAAATTACCCTTTATTTTTCATGAGATTTCAACATCAAATTTAGGATTTCTATTGTAGAAATTAGGGATTTGGGTAGAGATTGGGGATTTTTGTAAAATTGAGATTTAGACCTCAAATTTAGGTTGGATTTCGAAACCAATCATATAATCGGGCTCGGAGTTAAATGGGTAATCGGGTTTTGGTCCGAATCTCGGGTTTTGAACAAGCGGGCCCAAGGTTGGCTTTTGTTGACGTTTTCGTAAATTATCAAAATTGAACCTCTTTCATTAATGGGTAGTTTCTAAAGCTTATTTTGAATCATTTGATCGATAATTTTCTAGATTTGATTGGTTTGGAGGCTTTTTTAAAAGGCAAGGTCATGGTTAGTTGATTGCTTTGATTCGCTGAGTGAGGTAAGTGTTGGGTCTAACCTTGACATGAGGGAATTAGGAATTCTTGAACTATGTGTTAGGTGAATTATGTGGGGAAATGGCGTATATGCAAGGTGACAAGTGTATATACGCCTTCATGATATTTATTTCCAAGTTTGCGTATATTTCATGATATATCTTGCTTCATGCTTTAATTATTACAAGCCTTTATTTGACTTCTATGCCATAATTGTTTCTTGTCATTTAATTATTCTTTTGCCTTAATTTGTCCGTTCCTCCCATGACTCCATGCTTATTTTCTACTTGTCCCTACTTGCTTTAATTGTATACCTTAATTGTCACATGCTTTACTTGTCCTATTGTTTTGTAATATTTGTTGCATTCTATAAGGTGGTTTCACTTGCGTGAGTTGTTTAGTTGTTAGATACCGATGAATTTGTAAAGTTGAAACGTCGATTTGTTAGAGGTTATTTGATTATTTTGTGGCTCTTTATTACCCTGTACATTTACCCTCTTGATGTAGAAGTTCTTGTAAATTTGGTTTTTGAACTGTTTATGTTGATGATTGAAATTGTTTGGGGAGCGGGTTGCACGCCGCAACAGAAATTGAAAGGTAATGAATTGAAATGGTTGAATAAGGATGGATTATGATATTGACAGATGATGATATGGTAGGATCGGGTTGCGCGCCGCAACAGATTGCATATGTGGTTCTTGTCTGTGATTGTTGGATTACCCTTGACATTGTGATATGAGACTATGAAACTTTTTATTCTCGGCTAACTTTTTATTCTCGGCTCTCTAATAGTTGAATTTCGAGTTCGTTTTCATGATTATTATTATTATTATTATTATTATTATTATTATTATTATTATTATTATTATTATTATTATTATTATTATTATTATTATTATTATTATTATTATTGTTGTTGTTGTTGTTGTTGTTGTTGTTGTTGTTGTTGTTGTTGTTGTTGTTATTATTATTATTATTATTATTATTATTATTATTATTATTATTATTATTATTATTATTATTATTATTATTATTATTATTATTGTAAGTGGCATGCCTTAGCCTTGCCACTACTTCATCGAGGTGTAATGACCCAACCGTTTGTTTTGAGTATTTTAGCCCTGATCCCCTAATTTATGTTTCCTATATGTTATATTATGATTTTGTGACCATCCGGGGTGTTTGATTTTGGTTTTGGGTGAGTTTCGGAGTGAAATGGGACACGTAGTCCCTAAATTGGAGGTTTAGGTTGTAAGCGTTGACCGTAGTTTGACTTGTATGAAGATGACTTTGGGATGGAGTTTTGACGATTTTAATAGCTCCTTATGGTGATTTAGGTCTTAGGAGCATATTCAGATGTTA
Organism: Nicotiana tabacum; assembly: GCF_000715075.1. NCBI lineage: Eukaryota > Viridiplantae > Streptophyta > Magnoliopsida > Solanales > Solanaceae > Nicotiana > Nicotiana tabacum. The sequence goes on along the minus strand of NC_134092.1, from coordinate 49,839,666 downwards.
ATTTGGAGGACCGTAGGTCGTTTCGGCGCAAATTGACGAAAGTTGGAAAATGGAAGATTTTGGAAAGTTTGACCGGGAGTTGACTTTATTTATATTGGGGTCGAATCTTGATATTGGAAGTTGGAATAGGTCTGTAATGTCATTTATGACTTGTGTGCAAAATTTGGAGTCAATCGGAGTTGTTTTGGTTGGAATCGGCATTGGTTTCGGAATTTGGAAGTTCATAGTTCATATGCTTGAATTTGGGTTGCGATTCATAGAATTTGTGTTGTTTGATGTGATTTGACGGTTTGAGTGTGTTTGTATGATGTTTTAGGACTGGTTGGTATGCTTGGTTGAGATCCCGGGGTCCTCGAGTGTAATTCGAACCATGTGTGGCGCATTTCGGATCATTGATGAATTGCTGAAGTTCTGGTTCTTCTTAGTTATGGTTTCCTCTTATGTGATCGCGAAAGAGGGGCAGCGATTGTGAAGCTTTAATATGGGAAGGCATGGAATTTGTTTTATGCGATCGCGAGATGGTTTACGCAATCGCGAAGCTTGGAAGGTTAGTGAATCACAAATGCGTGAGTGGTGCCGCGTTTGCAATGAAGGAAGAGGAGGCCTTGGAAGGTGGATGCATTGTTCTATGTGGTCGCGAATGTGTGAACTCAATCGCATAGCTTTGGAAAGTTTCTCTCCACGTTCGCAACCAGTCTCCTGCGTTCGCGTATAAGGTTTTGGGCAGATAAAGACTTTGCTCTTCGCGATCGCAAAGGAAATTCCGCGATCGCAATGTGTAAATCACTGGGCAGCAGACTTAAGTTTCAAAATCGAGGGTTTATTTCATATTTCACATTTTGGACTTAGAAAGCTCGATTTAAGGCGAAATTTTGAAGGATTTTCAGGGAGAACATTTGGGTAAGAATTCCTAACTCGATTTTGGTTAAATTACTTGAATCTATCATTGTTTTTATCATGTAATTAAGGATTGGAGTTGGTAAAATTTGGGACCAATTCTTGCCACTTGCAAAGTATACCTACAACAATAACTACCAGTCAAGCATTTAGAGTGCTCCGCATGAGGCTTTGTATGGTAGACGGTGTCGGTCTCCGGTGGGTTAGTTTGAGTCGGGTGAGGCTAGACTACTGGGGTACAGACTTGGTTCAGGATCCTTTGAAAAAGGTTAAAATGATTCAAGATGGACTTCGTACATGCTAATCCAGACAAAAGAGTTATGCGAACCAGAAGGTTTGCGATATTGCATTCATGGTTGGGGAGAGGGTCTTTCTTTGGGTGTCACCTATGAAGGTTGTTATGACATTCGGGAAAAAGGGCAAGTTGAGCCCTAGGTATATTGGACCATTTGAGATTCTTGAGAAGATTGGAGAGGTGGCCTACAGGCTTGCGCTACCACCGAGTGTAGCTGTAGCTCATCCAGTATTCTATGTTTCTATGCTTCGAAAGTATCACGATGATCCATCTCATGTGTTGGAATTCAGCTCATTCCAATTGGACAAGGATTTGTCTTATGTTGAGGAGCCGCTGGCCATTTTGGACAGGCAGGTTTGAAAGTTGAGGTTGAAGAACATTGCTTCTGTGAAGGTTCAATGGAGGGTTCAGCCAGTTGAGGAGGGGACTTAGGAGACCGAGCATGATATGCGTAGCCATTATCCTCATCTTTTCACCACTTCAGGTATGTCTCTATACTCGTTCGAGGACGAACGTTTGGTTTAAGAGGGGGAGGATATAATGACCCAGCTGGTCGTTTTGAGTATTTTAGCCCCGATCCCCTAAGTTATGCTTCCTTTATGTTATACTGTGATATTTGTACTTTTCGGGGTGCTTGGTTTTGGTTCCGGGTGAGTTTCGAAGGGTAATGGGACACATAATCCTTAATGTAGAGGTTTAGGTAGTAAAAGATGATCGTATTTTGAGTTGGGTAAAGATGACTCTGGAATGGAGTTTTGACGGTTCCAATAGCTCCGTATGGTGATTTTGGTCTTAGGAGCATGTCCGGATGTTGATTTGGAGGTCCGTAGGTTGTTTCGGCGCGAACTGGCGAAAGTTGGAAAATGGAAGATTTTGGAAAGTATGACTGGGAGTTGACTTTATTGATATTGGAGTCGTATCCCTATTTTGGAAGTTGGAATAGGTACATATTATCATTTATGACCTATGTGCAAAATTTGGAGTCAATCAGAGTTGTTTTGGTAGGAATCGGCATTGGTTTCGGAATTTGAAAGTTCATAGTTTATAGGCTTAAATTTGGGTGCAATTTGTAGAATTTGTGTTGCTGAATGTGATTTGACGCTTCGAGCGTATTCATATCATGTTTTAGGACTTGTTGGTAAGTTTGGTTTAGGTCCCGGGGGCCTCGGGTGTAATTCGGACCATGTTTGTTGCATTTCGGAACATTGAGGAATTGCTGAATTCTGGTTCTTCTCATTTCTAGTTTCCTCTTATGCGATCGCGAAAGAGGGGCCGCGATCGCAAAGCATTAAGAGAGGCAGGCGTGGAATTTGTTCTATACGATTGCAACATGTTTTATGCGATTGTGAAACTTGGATGGTCAGTGAATCGTGAACACGTAAGTGGTGTCGCGTTCGCAATGAAGGAAGAGGAGGCCTGGGAAGGTGGATGCGTTGTTCTATGCGGTCACAAATGTGTGCACGCGATCGCGTAGCTTTGGAAAGTTTCTCTCCGCGTTCGCGACCAGTCTCATGTGTTCACGTTTAAAGTTTAACGCTTATGAAGATTTTCTTCTTCGCGATCGCGAAGGAAATTCCGCAATCGGGATGTGTAAATCACTAGGCAGCAAACTTATGTTTCAAAATCGAGGGTTTATTTCATATTTCACATTTTGGACTTAGAGAGCTCGGTTTGAGGAGAAATTTTGAGGGATTTTCAGAGAGAACATTGGGGTAAGAATTTCTAATACGATTTTGTTTAAATTACTCAAATCTATCATTGTTTTTATCATGTAGTTAAGTATTGGAGTGGAAATATTTGGGGGGAAATGGTAGAATTTCTTAGACTAAATTTTTGGGGTTTGAAGGTGAATCGAGGTCAGATTTGAGTGATTCTTGTATGGTTTGACTCGATATCGAATGGGTATTCGGATTTTATAATTTTGGTCGAGTTTCGAGAGATGCAGTCCCGGGTTTGACTTTTGGGTTGACTTTTTAATTCTTCGCGAAGATTGTAATTTTCTTTGTTTGAATTAGTTTCCTATAATTATATTTATAGTATGAAATTGTTTTGTCTAGATTTGAGCCGTTTGGAGTTGGAAAATCGAGAGAAAGGCCTTCTAGTGGATTGATTTGGCGTGGTTTGAGGTAAGTGGCTTGCCTAACTTTATGTAGGAGAATTTCCCCTTAGGATTGGTGTTTCTTGTGATAATTGTGATGTGCAAGAGCCGTGTACGCAAGGTGACGAGTGTGTACATGGGCTAAATGTGTAAATTACCGATTTTTAGCTATGTGGATTCCTGTCATGCCTTAATTGAGCTACCTTAACATGTTATAGTCGTCATTTTCAGTCTAATTTCACATGTCTACTTGTCTTATCTCTTACTTGCTAATTGCACTACATGTTTAGTTGAAATTCTTGTTTCCTTATTCTGTACTCATTATTTAACTGTTGAATTCTTTACTTGAAATTGCTATTCTTGGAATATCTTGTTGTTGAAATTGGTATTGAGTTGCAAAAGTCGTGATTCCTATTGAGGCAAAGTGTTAAGTTGTTAAATATCATTCCATTGAGTTATTCTTCCGGTTATTATTGTTACGACTTTATGTACATTGTGGTTGAGTCTTGGGCTCCTTATTGTGAAATTCTGTTATTATTTGGTTTCTCTGGAAAATTATGATATCGGGCACTTGAGGTGCGATTTTTGATACGTTGTGGTATTGATACGCATGCGGTGGTATGAGGTCTGGGTGTTGAAACGCATGTGGTGAGATAAGGTGGGCTTGATACGCGTGGCTAGTAGGAGAACTACTAGAATCCATGTAGTGTGATAAGGTGGGCTTAAACGCGGGATTCTAGTAGTAGGGGAACTACTAGAAGCCAGAGTGTTCTAAAAAATTGACTTGCGTTCAGGCTATCATCAGTTGAAGATTCGGGAGCCAGATATCTTGAAGACTGCCTTCAGGACTCGGTATGGTCATTAAGAGTTTTTTGTGATGTCATTTGGGCTGACCAACGCCCCAGCAACATTCATGCACTTGATGAACAGTGTATTTTAGCCCTATCTTGACTCATTCATCATTGTGTTTATTGACAACATCTTCGTGTACTCCTAGAGCTGGAAGGATCACGAACAACACTTGAGGACCGTGCTTCAGACCTTGAGAGAGAAGAATTTGTATGAAAAATTTTCAAAGTGTGAATTTTGGCTTGATTCAGTGGCATTCTCATGCCATGTGGTGTCGAGTGAGTGGATCAAGGTAGATCCAAAGATGATTGAAGCAGTGCAGAGCTGGCCCAGATCGTCTTCAGCTACTGAGAGCTGGAGTTTTCTTGGCTTGGCAGGGTATTACCGTCGATTCGTAGAGGGTTTCTCATCCATTGTGGCACATATGACCAGATTGACCCAGAAGGGTGCTCCGTTCAGGTGGACTGAGGAGTGTGAGGAGAGCTTTCAAAAGCTAAAGATAGCTTTGACTATAGCCCCAGTGTTGGTATTGCCTACGGGTTCGGGATCTTATATTGTGTATTGTGATGCGTCGTGTATTGGTCTCGGCGCGGTGTTGAGGCAGAACGGTAGGGTGATTGCCTACGCGTCTAGATAGCTGAAGGTGCATGAGAGTAACTATTATGTCCACGACCTTTAGTTAGCAGCTATTGTTCTTACCTTGAAGATTTGGCGGTACTATTTGTCTGGTGTCTCTTGTGAGGTCTATACCGACCACCGGAGTCTACAACATATGTTCAAACAGAAGGATCTTAACTTGCATCAGCGGAGGTGGTTAGAGTTGTTTAAGGACTATGATATCACCATTCTATATAATCCTAGGAAGGCCAATATGGTGGTCGATGCCTTGAGTCGCAAGGCATAGAGCTTGGGCAGTTTAGCATATCTATCGGTAGAAGAGAGGACATTAGCTTTGGATGTTCAATCCTTGGCCAACCAGTTTGTTAGACTAGATGTTTCTGAGCTGGGTCGAATTTTGGCTTGCGTGGTTTCTCGGTCTTCTCTTTATAATCGTATCAGAGAGCGTCTGTATGACGACCCCCATCTGCTTGTCCTCAAGGATACGGTTCAACACAGTGATGCCAAGGAGGTCACATTGGGTAGGATAGTGTATTACGGATGTAGGGCAGGCTATGTGTGCCCAATGTAGATGGTTTGCGTGAGTTGATTCTCCAGGAGGCCGCGAAGATGTATGGGGACTTAAGGCAGCACTATTGGTGGAGGAGAATGAAGAAGGACATAGTGGAGTACGTAGCTCCGTGCCTAGATTGTCAGCGGGTGAAGTGAAAGCATCAGCGACCAGGTGGATTGCTTCAGAAGCTAGAGATTCCGGAGTGGAAGTGGGAGCGGGTTACTATGGATTTTGTTGTTTGGCTCCCACGGGCTCAGAGGAAGTTTGATGCAGTTTGGGTGATTGTGGATAGGTTGACCAAGATGGCTCATTTCATTCCAGTGGTGACTACTTATTCTTCAGAGCAGCTGGCTCATGTCTATATTCACGAGATTGTCAGGCTTCATGGCATGCCGGTATCCATCATCTCTGACTGGGGCACGCAGTTTACATCACAGTTCTGGAGAGCCTTACAACATGAGTTAGTTACCCGGGTTAAGTTGAGCACATCATTTCACCCTCAGACGGACGGGTAGTCCGAGCGCACTATTCAAATATTGGAGGATATGCTCTATGCATTTGTGTTGGAGTTTGGGGGTTCTTGGGATCGGTTCTTGCCGCTTGAGGAGTTTTCCTACAACAACAGTTACCAGTCGAGCATTCAGATGGCTCTATATGAGGCTTTGTATAGTAGACGGTGTCAGTCTCTGGTGGGTTGGTTTGAGCGGGGTGAGGCTAGACTACTGGGTACAGACTTGGTTCCGGATGCTTTATAACAGGTTAAGTTGATTCAAGATCGACTTCGTACATGCCAATCGAGACAAAAGAGTTATGCGGACCGGAAGGTTCACAACGTTGCATTCATGGTTGGGGAGCGGGTCTTGCTCTGGGTGTCACCCATGACGGGTGTTATGAGGTTCGGGAAGAAGGGCATGTTGAGCACTAGGTATATCAGACCATTTGAGATTCTTGAGAGGATTGGAGAGGTGGCCTACAGGCTTGCGCTACCACCGAGTCAAGCTACAGTTCATCCAGTATTCCATAACTCTATGCTCTAGAAGTATCACGGCGATCCGCCTCATGTGTTGGATTTCAGCTCAATCCAGTTGGACAAGGATTTGACTTATGTTGAGAAGCGGTGGCTATTTTGGACAGGCATGTTCGAAGTTGAGGTTGAAGAATATTGCTTCTTTGAAGGATCAATAGAGGGGTCAGCCAGTCAAGGAGGAGACTTGGGAGACCGAGCATGATATGTGTAGTCGTTATCCTCATCTTTTCACCGTTTCAGGTATGTCTCTATAATCGTTCGAGGACGAACGTTTGTTCTAAGAGGGGAAGGATGTAATGACCTGGCTAGTCATTTTGAGTATTTTAGCCCCGATCCCCTAATTTATGCTTCCTTTATGTTATACTTTGATTTTTTGACTTGCCAGGGTGTTTGGTTGGTTTCGGGTGAGTTTCGGAGTGTAATGGGACACATAGTCCCTAATATGGAGGTTTAGGTTGTAAAAGTTGATCGTAGTTTGACTTGTGTAAAGATGACTCCAGAATGGAGTTTTGACGGTTCAAATAGCTCTGTATGGGATCACGGAATGGTTTACGCGATCGTTCTTAGAAGGCCAGTGAATCGCGAATGCGTGAGTGGTGTCGCGTTCGCAATGAAGGAAGAGGAGGCCTGAGATGGTGGATGCGTTGTTCTATGCGGTCGCGAATGTGTGCACGCGATCGCGTAGCTTTGGAAAGTTTCTCTACGCATTCGCGACTAGTCTCATGCGGTCGCGTATAAAGTTTAAGGTTGATGAAGATTTTCTTCTTCGCGATCGCGCAAGAAATTCCGCGATCGCGATGTGTAAATCATTGGGCAGCAAACTTAAGTTTCAAAATCGAGGGTTTATTTCATATTTCACATTTTGGACTTAGAGAGCTCGGTTTGAGGCACAATTTCGAGGGATCTTCAGAGAGAACATTGGGGTAAGAATTCCTAACTCGATTTTGGTTAATTTACTCGAATCTATCATTGTTTTTATCATGTAGCTAGGGATTGGAGTTGGAAAAATGGTAGAACCTCTTAGACTAAAGTTTTGAGTTTTGAAAGGCGAATCAGGGTCGGATTTGAGTGATTCTTGTATGGTTTGACTCGATATAGAATGGGTATTCGAATTTTATAATTTTGGCTGGGTTCCGAGATGTGGGCGCGGGTTTGACTTTTGGGTTGACTTTTTAGTTCTTCGCAAAGATTGTAATTTTTTTGTTTGAATTAGTTTTCTATAGTTATATTTATAGTATGAAATATGTTTGGTTAGATTCGAGCTATTTGAAGTTGAAAAATCGAGGGAAAGGCCTTCTAGTGGATTGATTTGGCGTGGTTGAGGTAAGTGGCTTGCCTAACTTTGTGTGGGGGAATTTTCCCTTAGGATTGGTGTTGCTTGTGATAATTCTGATGTGTAAGAGACATGTACGCAAGGTGACAAGTGTGTACACGGGCTAAATGTGGAAATTATCGGTTTTTAGCTTTGTTGATTCCTTTCATGCCTTAATTGAGTTACCTTAACATGTTATAATCATCATTTTTAGTCTAATTTCACATGTCTACTTGTATTATATCTTACTTACTAATTGCTCTACATGTTTAGTTGAAATTCTTGTTTCCTTATTCCATACTCATTATTTAACTATTGAATTCTTTACTTGAAATTGCTATTCTTGGAATATCTTGTTGTTGAAATTGGTATTGAGTTGCAAAAGCCGTGATTCCTATTGAGGCAAAGTGTTAAGTTGGTAAATATCATTCCATTGAGTTATTCTTCCGGTTGTTATTGTTGAGATTTTGTGTACATTATGGTTGAGCCGTGGGATCCTTATTGTGAAATTCTGTTACTGTTTGGTTTCTCTAGCAAATTGTGATAATGGGGACTTGAGGTGTGATTTGTGATACGTTGTGGTATTGATACGCATGAGGTGGTATAAATTATTGGTGTTGAAATGCATGCGGTGAGATAAGGTGGGCTTGATACGCATGGCTAGTAGAGGAACTTCTAGAAGCCATGCGGTGTGATTAGGTGGGCTAAAACGCGAGATGCTATTTCGGAAAAAAATATTTTTAAAACTAAATGTGAAGGCTCTACCGGTGATATAAGGGAAGATTGTGATTTGTTTATTTGACTTGAGATTACGAGGCGGTACCTCGGTAGTGACTCTTGTTGACCTTTTCCCCATTCTTTTGCACTTGTCTTTGATTGTTGTTTCCTTAGTATGTTATTAATTGTCTTTCTCCGTGGTGCACTATTTGCTTAGTTCTGTATAGCTATCCTTGTTATGCTATTCGTTATTTCAATTTCATTATTGTCATTATTACACTGCCAACATTTGTTTAGTTTTTTATTTATTGCCAGTAGGACCCTTACCTAACCTCGTCCCTACTCTACCGAGGTTAGGCTTGGCATTTACTGAGTACCATTGTTGTGTACTCATGCTACTCTGCTACACATCATTTTGTGCAGATCCAGGTACTTCTTATCAGCCCATACATTAGTTGGGATCCTACTTCGGAGACTTCAAGGTATACCTGCCGGCGTCCGCAAGCCTCAGAGTCCCCCTCTCTCCAGATGTCTTATTTCGTTATCCTATATATATAGACATGATGTATAGGATTATCCAGTATTCATACATAGAGCTTGTGACTTGTATTTCACCGGGTCTCGGGATTTGTATATGCTGAGTTGTAGCGTTGTTTTTATACAGCTGCTGAGTATGAGACTTATATCTATTTTTATTTCAATTATTCTGCATGTTGTTATGCTTACCTAGTCTTAGAGACTAGGTGTCGTCACGACGTCCTATGGAGGGAAATTAGGATCGTGACACGAGGTTAGGCTCGACACTTACAGACTAAATGGGGTTGGTTATACTCTTACTATACTCTGCAATTATTGTACAGACACTGGAGTTGATCCAGCATCGTAGTGAGATTACTCGGATCCAGCTTCTTGTGGAGACTTGAGGTATAGCTACATGGCGTCTGCAGCCTTGAAGTCCTCTTCTATTTCATCATTGCTATTTATTTAGATTCAAACAGTTGTGTTTATTCAGACTATTATCTATAGCACTCTAGACACTCTTGTATTCATGACTCCAATTTCTAGGATTGTATTTGGATTACGTTGATCACTTTATTTCAGACTATTCGGTTGTTGTTGTTAACATTTTTGTTTTAATTGTTAAAAGTGATTAATAAATCTTGCTAACGTTGGATTGTCAAGTAAGTGAAATGTTAGGCGTCATCACGATCTCGAGGGTGGGATTCAGGGTCGTGAAATTAAATGTGGTAAAATATAATTATCAAATATATTATACATTACTATAACTAATTATTTATTTATTAAAATACTTCATTTATTGAGTTGTGAAATTAATTTTCGCTAATTAAAGTAAATAAGATAATATAATTATAAATTAAGGACTAATTCATTAAATTAATTGTACAACTTGTTTATTAAGACATAAGAGTTATTTTAATAGTTTCAAATAGTAAGAGTAATATAATTTATAAATTTAATACTGAATTGTTATTAATTCAACAATATTGACTATTATTACCTATTATATTTTAGGAAAAATATGTATTATTGGTTGAAAATATTTTATCACATCCATTATCAATTAATAAGCAAAAATAATTAAATTTTAAAAGGGAGGGTCAAAATTGGTCGTCAACACCAGTCTAGTATCGAGATGGCTTCATACGAGGCCTTATATGGGAGGTGATATCGTTCTCTTGTTGGATGGTTTCAGTTGGGTGAGGCTAGATTGTTAGGCACAAAATTGGTTTGTGATGCTTTGGTGGAGGTGAAATTGATTCAGGAGCGGCTTTGTACAATACAATGCAGGAAAAAGAGTTATGCTGATAGGAAGGTTTGGGATGTAGCTTTCATGGAGGGTGGGAAAGGTCTTCTCCGAGTTTCTCCTATGAAAGGCATGATGAGAATTGGGAAGAAGGGCAAGTTGAGCCCTTGGTACATGGTCCTTTCGAGGTGTTGGAGAGAGTTGGTTGAGGTGGCCTACAAACTTTCTTTGCCACCCAGCATATCAGGAGCTCATCCGGTATTCCATGTTTCCATGCTTCAGAAGTACTAGGAGGATTGACGAGCTCAAAACACACACTTAAATTATGCTCGCTAGTCAAAGATAGTATAGTATAATATCGTATCCACAGGGATTAGAGTGAAACAGTATTTTCTTAGTTTCTAGTTTGATTACTATTCAGGGGAATCAACAATTGAGATTTATATGATTACTAACCAAAGTTAACTAAGAATCTAAAGCTATTGACTAATGACTATCGCAACAAAAGTAACCAAGGAAGTTAGCAGTGGGAGAAAATAAGGATTGATATGATAAGTGCAATATAATTCTTTGGGATATAATTCTAGGCAATTCACTTCTAATTTAAGTGAGTCTCTCGAATTCACTCAATTATTAGCTCAAACGTTCAGCAAATATTACTCTATCGATTAAGTTTTAACCTCACAAGATGAACCAATTTAAGCATGTGCAGATATGCAAGAATGCGTAGTGAATTGGTCTTTAGGAGAACCTCTCTCTATTATTCTCCTAGCCATGTTTGATCAATAATTCAACTACCTTCTTTTGATTACTAGAATAATTGATGAACTCAACCAACAAGATAATGCAAAGATATCACAAGTTATGCCTCTATCGATTACATGAACTAGTGAACATAGATGCAACAATTAAATCATCCTAAAATGATTCAATACATAAAACTAGAGTTATAATCCACAAACAATCATCAATACACCAAATCCATCAAACTCTAAAGAGAACTACTCCATAGATATGGAGCAATTCATCAATAATAAAGTTAAAGTATAGAAAAATATAAATTCAATCCAAACGCGTGTCTTGAATAAGGAAGAAATAATGAAATCCTTATGCTCGTGTAATGTATTTATACCAAGTCGGTTCGGGCCCAAACAAAATCACCCTTTCCTAGCCGAAATAGGAAAACTTGCAAAGATATTACTTTTCATGCGTCGCACTATGCTACACAGGGGGCGTAGCCTTAGTGCAATTTTCTCGGTCGTAAACTCTCTTAACATAGCCTGTATGATAGAATTTTGTACTGATGCTAGGCACAATGCCACGCGCTATGCCTATCATTAGTGTATTTTTCTGTCAGACCCAAAAATTACAAGTCTCTGAACTTCTCAAATTTCTGACGCACATTTGCAATGATGCGTTGCACAGTGCTACGCATGGTTCGTCGCATTAGTGCATTTCCTCAGAGTGTTGCTTTTTTCTTTATTTCTGACATCCAGAAGTGATCTTCAACCCACGAACATGATCCCGGCTTAATCCCTTGGGCTTTTACTCAGACTTCAAAGCTCCAATTATTTTATTTAGCTCCACAACATCTACATAACTCTGAATCATTCCTACAAGGCATAAAATATACAATAAGTGCAAAACACTAGCAATTAAAGTTCAAACACAATTAAAATGTAGTAAATTAGAGTGCAATAAGCGACTAAAATACGAGATTGTAGCCTACCATCAACACCCCCCACTTAAACCATTGCTCGACCTTGAGCAATCAAACTACACTTCATATAGACACGACTTTTTCAAACAACTCTCGTAACTCATCAAACCAAGAATAGTTAAAAAAGATTAAACACTCTAATGTAACATCCTCGCCTCAAGATTTGACTCAAAAGCACCACACACTTTACACAACCCGCTCACTTACTCTAACATAGAGGTCAACGACATTCCTTTCCTTCATAAATCAAGTGCCCTCACATAACAATAGAGAGTAGTTCCACACAAAATAAAATTTAAGAATAATCAGGAGCTCAAGATAGAAAGAATTCACTCACTCTCAGAAACAACATTCATACGCCATAAAAGACGTACCATAGGCTTGCCCATAGTGTACTACTCTACTAATTGAGCTCAAACAATCAAGGATCAAGTACGACTTTAGTTGGTTGGAATGTAGGTTGCGGGACGGGTAGGATACATTTAGATATAAGAGTGACTATACTTCCCTAAACACTTTAATACATACACTTAACCGTTCAAAACCCCACACTTATGTCAAACCATAACTCCACCTTCACATCACTATAAATTAACTCCCTACTTCTTTAAGCACAATTACATCAAGAGTCACCGCTATAAAGGAATATTTTTTACGATCATACACTTATTTGTTTTCCTTTCTTTTACAATTCAAGTGGCTCATACTTTTTCAAAACAGTGTACCCTTCTCTTTATTTCAATAGTTCCACTCAAAAGCCAAACCAACACCCCACACTTTAACTTTTACAAAGTTCATAACAAATTCAAGTGCTCACGAGAGCTAAAAGGTTCAAATAGATGGTCAATTCAAACAGATGGTTAAGGCTTGTAATAAGGTTTCCAAAGAAACAGGATTACAAGCTCAAAAGGGTTAACTATGATACATAACAATTAGGTTGGTAAACATATAACTGGATTAATAAAGAAACAACTATATCACTTTTAAGACTCAATAAAACTACTATTTCGCTTTGCAAACACACGGGGCAAGTTTTAGACATCAAATGCAATGTACAGAATAACACAAACTCTCGCACACTCATGGCACATAACTCACTCAGGATTGGACTATAAAGACACCTTACTCAAAGCAGTTAAGCAAAGTTAAGATCATACACTTTAAGGTACTCATACACGAGTCAAAAACTGAGCCTAAGCATCACAACTAAAGCACTCACCATTCTCAAGGCATAATAAAGTCAAGAGACATTGCTTTCAATTCAAATCATAGCACAAGGTTTCCTACTCCTAAAAAAAATAAAAACTAACTACACCCGGTTCAAACAAAACCTTTGGTAAAGAATCGCGACACAAAGAAAACCCAAGGGGGAGTTATTACACTACCTAACAAAAGAAAATATTTGTGTCTCTTTCTTTCGATTTTAATCCCTCAAGAAACCCGTCGAACGATATTCATCGTCGGGAAAAATCGATTTTTTTTTTCAATTTTTATGGTTTTTTTAAAAAAAGAAAATTAAATCTCTAACTACTAAAACTAACAAAGCTGACACATATACATACAACATAAACTACTAAAACTAACAAAACTAACACATATACATACAACATACAACATATCCCCCACCCCACACTTTAAGTTGTGGCATGTCCCCATGACACATAATTAAAAAGCATAAGGTAAAGGAAACTTCCCTGAACATCTAGTCGGGATCTGAGTCGAATTCGGGATCCATTCCTCGCCTTCGGACTAATGCGCACATCCATGCCGACAGCTTCTTCTCAGCCTTTTATGGGTACACCCCACACTTATCTTTCTCACTCGGTGCAACCTTCTCTTTCGAGCCCTTCACTTTCCACTCAACACTAGTAGCTGATGTTTCTTTTTGTGCCCCTTTTGCTACATTCATCTCAAAAGTCAAAGTCTCCTCACCCACTATAAGCATGAGTTTTCTCTCGTGTATATCTAGTATAGATCTACCCGTCGCTAAGAATGGTCTTCCTAGGATGAGGGGGACCTCCTTGTTCTCCTCCATATTTACCACTATAAAGTCTACAGGAAATACAAACTTATCCACCCAAACTAACACATCTTCCACTATCCCCTCGAGTGTTATAGTCATTTGGTCTGCCAGCTGCAAAGATATTGGTGCAGACCTTATCTCTTCAATCTCCTTCTCCAGTTTCCTGTAAATAGATAGAGGCATTAAATTAAATGAGGTACCAGAATCACATAAGGACTTATCAAAATTAATAGTTCCTAATGAGCAAGGTATAGTTAAACTCCCTGGATCTCCATAATTTTTTAGGAGTTTGTTTTGCAATATCGCGGTGCAATGCTCTGTGAGCTTCACCACTGAGGTCTCTTCGAATTTCCTCTTCTTTGTAAGGATCTCCTTTAAGAACTTGGCATAAGCAGGCATTTGTGAGAGCACTTCTATAAATGGTAAGTTTACATGAACCTGTTTCAGCACATCTAGAAATCTCTCAAATTGCTTGCCCAGCATTTCTCTACATAGCTTTTGGGGAAAAGGTAAAGCAGACATATGCTCGCTCTTCTCAGGTTTCTCCCTTCTCGATTTTTCTTCATACTTCTTCTTCTTAGTTTTCATCGGGCCTTTCTTCTTTTTATCAACATCATTCTTCAGTTGTTCCCCACTTTCTTTTTCAAGTATCACCTCTTTTTGGATTTGGATGGGATCTTTCAATACTTGCCCACTTCTCAAAGTTACAACATTCACTATTTCTTTGGGATTTTTTTTCAGTGTCAGCGGGGAGAGTGCCTAAAACCCTCTCAGATAATATTGTTGCAATCTTTCCCACTTGCGTCTCCATGTTTCGCAAACCAGTGCCCAATTCTTTGATAGCTTCTCCCTGAGCATCCAGCCTCTCATATCTCTTGATAATAAAAGCCTTCATTAGATCCTCTAGACCAGGCTGAATGGGCTGTTAAGGCTAAAATTGCTGCCTCTACTGATTTTGTTATGCTACAGCTCCTTGTCCCTGTGGTCTAGAGTTATTTTGCAGCCAAGCATTCACAGTACCTCCAGGTAAACTCCATGAAAAATCAGGGTGCCTCTGACCCATTGCATTGAAATTGTAATTTCACGCAACATTTACTTCCTTAGTTGAGTCTTGACACTCATGAGTAGGGTGTCCTCTTCCACATATATCACAAGCTTTGTGAGGCTTACTTTTTATCGAGGCTAAGGTCAGCTCCCTTATCTCTTTGGCTATAGCGTCAAGTTGTACCTACATAGATGTGTTAGCATCAACCTATTGAATACCAATTGATCTTCTTCTTTCTGCACTCTCAGAGGACCATTGATTTGCATATTCAAATAACTCATCAGGAATTATAACTATCTCCTCTGGAGTCTTCTTCATCAACGGGCCTCCAGCTGCATTGCTCAATGTTCTATGTGAGGTCGGTGTCAATCCATCCCAAAAGTCCTGGAGTTGCATCCAGAGTTTAACTTCGCTATGTTGACACTTTCTTATAATCTCCTTAAACCTCTCCCATGCTTCAAAAATAGTTTTTGTATCCTTCTGGCAGAAGTTATGGATTTCCCTTCTAAACATGCCCATTTTAGCCGAGGAGAAATATTTATCAAGGAATTTTCTGGTCATCTTCTCCCAAGTTCTAGTTGATCATGTGGGCAAGCTTCGAAGCCACTGCTTTGCATCGTATTTGAGTTTGAAGGGGAATTCCCTCAAGTACACTGCATCTCGTGACACACCATTGTATTAAAAGGTATTCTTAATCTCTTTGAAGTCCATTAGATGTGTGTTTGGATCTTCGTTTGGTTTTCCTCTGAAGACACAACAATTTTGAAGGGTTTGAAGCAACCCTTGCTTCAATTCGAAATTGTTAGCTGCAATTGGAGGTGGTCAAACACTGGATAATCCTTGATTGTAGACCGGTCTAGCATAATCACCAAGTGGTCTCCCAGGCATGGGATCTATATTTTCGAACTGATTTGCACTCAAAAGTTGATTTTGAGCAATTCTACGACCCCTCTCTTCTTCATAGATAATATGTGCATCTCTAATAGCTGCTTCCTCAACATCCCATGTAGCTTGTTCTATTTGTTGGGCTACCTCTCTTGCAGCCAAATCCACATTATCCTCACTGTTTCCAGCCATATCTTTGGTTGAGGATTTCCCAACCTTTTCTAACGTCTCGATGAGATTTCTTTCCTTCCTCAGTTGTTGCAGCTGTTTTTCAATTTCTAGTTTATATGGTAGCACTTCCTTCGCAGAAGCTCGAGTCATGGACCAACCAATCCTGTAGCCTGCACACAGTCAAAGAACACCAAACGTAAAAAGGAAAAAAAATAAAATAAAATAAAAATTCCTGAATTAGCACTAAAAATAATTTCAAACACTATTGATTGTCAATCCCTGGCGACGACGCCAAAAGTTGACGAGCTCAGAACACTCACTTCAATTATGCTCTCTAGTCAAAGATAATATAGTATAATATCGTATCCACAGGGATTGGAGTTAAATAATATTTTCTTAGTTTCTAGTTTGATTGCTATCCAGGAGAATCAACAATTGAGATTTATATGATTACTAACTAAAGTTAACTAAGATTCTAAAACTATTGACTAATGACTATCGCAACAAAAGTAAGCAAGAAAGTTATTAGTGGGAGAAAATAGGGATTGATAGGATAGGTGGAAGATAATTGTTTGGGATATAACTCTAGGTAATTCACTTCTAATGTTAAGGGATTCTCTCAAATTCACTCAATTATTAATTCAAACGTTCAGCAAAAACTCCTCTCTCGATTAAGTTTTAACCTCGCAAGATGAACCAATTTAAGAACGTGCAAATATGCAATAATGCGTAGTGGATTGGTCTTTAGGAGAACCTCTCTCGATTATTCTCCTAACTAGGTTTAATCAATAATTCAACTAGCCTCTTTTGATTACTAATAAGAATTAATGAACTGAACGAACAAAATAATGCAAAGATATCACAAGTTATGCCTCTCTCGATTACATGAACTTGTGAACATAGATACAATAATTAAATCATCCAAAAATGCTTCAATACATAAAACTAGAGTTATAATCCACAATCAATCATCAATACACCAAACCATCAAAACCTAAAGAGAACTACTCCATAGATATGGAGCAATTCATCACAAATAAGGTTAAAGTAGAGAAAAATATAAATTCAATCCAAACTCGTCTCTTGAGTGAGGAAGAAATGATGAAATCCTTGTGCTCGTGTTCTTCCAACTCCTCCTTAGCCTCCTTAGGTCGAATATGTGTCAAAAGTCCAGAAAATAATTTTTTTCCATGTATTTATACCAAGTAGGGCCAGGCCCAAAAGAAATCACAATTTCCTAGCCGAAATAGGAAAACTTGCAAACATATTACTTTTCATGCGTCGCACTATGCTACGCAAGGTGCGTAGCATGAGTGCAATTTTCTCGGTCGTAAACTCTCTGAGCTTAGCTTGTCTGACACAATTTTGTACTGATGCTACGCAGTATGCCACGCTATGCCTAGTATTAGTATATTTTTCTGTTAGACCCAAAAATTACAAGTCTCTGACTTCTCAAATTTCTGACACACATTTGCACCGATGTGTCGCACAGTTCTACGCATGGTTCGTCACATTAGTGTATTTCCTCAGAGTGTTGACTTTTCCATGATTTTTGACGTCTATAAGTGATTCTCGACCCCTAAACACGATCCTGGCTTAATCCCTTGGGCTTTTACTCAGACTTCAAAGCTCCAATTATTTGATTTAGCTCCACAACATCTACATAACTCAAAATCATTCCTACAAGGCATAAAATATGCAATAAGTGCAAAACACTAGCTATTTACATGGTTGTGATTGTTATTGGGTTGAGATTGTCGTTTTGGGACTTGGAATAGGTTCTTTATGTCATTTGGAACTCGTTTGCAAAATTTGGTTAATTAGGAGTTGGTTTGATAGGAATTGGACGTTTGGTTGGATGTTCAGAAGCTTAAGAGTTTAAAAGAAGTTCAATTGATGGTTTGATCATCAATTTATAGATGTGGTGATCTTGCATGTGTTTAAGGCTTTAGATAGGTCAGGGTAGTGTTTGTGGACTTTGTGCTATGATTGGATGGGGTCCTGGGTTGCTCGAGTGAGTTTCAGACCACCTGAAAGTTGGTTGAATTGCTGATGACTATTGTTGTCTGGTGTGCTTCGCGATCGCGATGGCCTGTGACTTATATTTTGCTGAGTCTCGAGATTTGTATATGCTGAGTTGTAACAATGTATTTATATAGATGCTTAGTTTGAGACTTATATCTAATGTCATTTCAATTATTTCGCATGTTGTTAAGCTTACCTAGTCTTGGAGACTAGGTGTTGTCACGGCATCCTATGGAGGGAAATTGGGGTCATGACACCAGGTTAGGCTCGACACTTATAGAGTACATGGGGTCGGTTTTAATCATACTACACTCTGCACTTCTTGTGCAGATAGCAGAGTTAATCCCAGCAGCATAGTGAGATTACCCAGATCCAGCTACTAGCGGAGACGTGAGGTATAGCTCCACGGCGTCTGCAGCCCTGAAGTCCCCTTATATTTCTTCATTGCTATTTATTTAGATTCAAACAGTTGTATTTACAGACTATTATCTGTAGCACTCTAGACACTCATGTATTCGTGACTCCAGTTTCTGGGATTGTATTTGTATTACGTTGTTTAGTAGTTAATCACCTTATTTCAGATTATTCGGTTGTTGTTGTTAAAATTTTTGTTTTAATTGTTAAAACTGATTAATAAATCTTGGTAACGTTGTCTTGCCTGACAAGTGAAATGTTGGGTGTCATCAAGATCTCGATGGTGGGATTCCGGGTCGTGAAATTAAATGTGGTAAAATATAATTATCAAATGTATTATACATTTCTGTAACTAATTATTCATTTATTAAAACACTTCATTTATTGAGTGGTGAAATTAATTTTCGCTAATTAATTTAAATAAGATAATATAATTATAAATTAAGGACTAATTCATTAAATTAATTGAAAAACTTGTTTAATACTAAATTGCTATTAATTCAACAATATTTACTATTATTACCAATTATATTTTAGGAAAAATAAGTGTTATTGATTAAAAATATTTTATCACATCCATTATCAATTAATAAGCAGAAATGCTTAAATGTTAAAAGGGATGGTCAAACTTGGTCGTCAACACCAGTCTAGTATTGAGATGGCTTCATACGAGGCCTTATATGGGAGGTGATATCGTTCTCTTGTTGGATTGTTTGAGATGGGTGAGGGTAGATTGTTAGGCACAAATTTGGGTTGTGATGCTTTGGAGGAGGTGAAATTGATTTAGGAGCGACTTCGTATAGCACAATACATGCAAAAGAGTTATGTTGACAGGAAGGTTTGGGATGTAGCTTTCATGGAGGGTGGGAAGGGTCTTCTCCGAGTTTCTCCTATGAAAGGCATGATGAGAATTGGGAAGAAGGGCAAGTTGAGCCCTTGGTACATTGGTCCTTTCGAGGTGTTGGTTGAAGTCGCCTACAAACTTTCCTTTCCACCCAGCATATCAGGAGCTCATACGGTATTCCATATTTCTATGCTTTAGAAGTACTAGGAGGATCAGTCATATGTGTTGGATTTTAGTTCAGTGCAGTTGGATGAGAATCTAGCTTATGAAGAGGAGCCAGTGGCCATTTTAGATAGGTAGGTTCAAAACCTGAGGTCCAAGTCTATTGCATCAGTGAAGATCCAGTGGAGAGTTCGACTGGTACATGAGGTTACTTGGGAGACTAATAATGATATGCGGAGCAAACATCGTCATCTTTTTGAGATCCCACTTATGGTTCTAAACCCATTCGAGGACGAACATTTTTTAAGAGAGGAGAATGTAACGACTCGACTGGTTATTTTGTGTATTTGAGACCTGTTCCCCTATTTGATGCTTTACGTATGCTTGTTTGTTATTTTTTGACTTACGGGGATTGTTGGTTCGGTTTCGGCATAGTTTTGGAATAAATTGGAACACTTAGTTCCATGATTAGAAATTGAACTTATAATAGTTGACCAAGGTTTGACTTTTATGTAAACGACCTCAAAATAGTGTTTTGATGGTTCTAATAGGTTTGTATGGTGATTTGGACTTAGACGTATGTCCGGATTCAGATTTGGAGGTTTCTAGGGTATTTTTGGCTATAATTGTCAAAAGATGGAAATTTTAAGGTTTCAAAGGTTCACAAGTTTGACCGAGAGTTGATTTGATGTTATCGGGTTGAGATTGTTGTTTCGGGACTTGGAAGAGGTTCTTTACGTCATTTGGAACTCGTTAGCAAAATTTGGTTACATTTCGAGTTGGTTTGATAGGAATTGGACGTTTTGTTGGAAGTTCAAAAGCTTAAGAGCTTAAGAGAAGTTCAATTGATGGTTTGATCATCAATTTATAGATGTGGTGATCTTGCATGTGTTTGGAGGCTTTACATAGGACCGAATAGTGTTTGCGGACTTTTTGGTATGATTGGACGGGGTCCTGAGTTGATCGAGTGAGATTCAGACCACCCGAAGCTTCGTTGAATTGCCGATGACTGTTGTTGTCTGGTGTGCTTTGCGATCGTGAAGGCTTATTTTTGGAAGTCGTGATATTTTGTATTCGCGTTCGTATAGAGGAGGTCGCGATCGCCGAAGGTTGGGGTTGTTGGTCTTAGCATTTATAGGTGAAGGGCTCGTGTTCACCTAAGAGGAGAGGCTGCTGGGAGCCGGCTGGGGTTAGCCTTCACGTTCGTGAAGTATGTGACAAATTTAGACAGGCTTAAGTCGCCAGTTCATCATGTTCCCAGGTGGTTGACTGCGATCGCGAAGATTCTTTTTGGGTTAGTGGTTGTTTGTGCTTCAGAAATGCGAGGCTTGGGTCGCGTTCGCAAAGGGTATCACTGGGCAGACTTTTAAGAGTTCGAATTTTGTTACTTAGACCAATTATTTCTTGTTTTGAGACGTAGACTTGGAGATGGGAGATTTTTTATGAGGATTTTCATACAAGGAAAGAGGGTAAGTGATTTTCACACAAGGAAAGAGGATTTTTTATGAGGATTTTCACACATAGATTATTACACATAGATTATGGGAGTTGAAAGAGAAATTTTGGGATTTTAACTATGGTTTTGGAGAGTAAAAATAGAAATTTTAACCACGATTTGGAGTCAACTTTGGATCAAACTTGTATATTTGGACTAATATTCGAATGGGTAGTCGCGATTTGTGACTTTTGTTGGGTTCCGGGAAGCATACCCGGGTTGACCTTTGGGTTGAGTTTTTGAAATTTGATAATGAATGGAGCTTTATTATTTGGAATCGATTATGGTAGCCTTGTTTGACGTTATTGGGTTGTTTTGGTTAGATTTGACTCGTCTGGAAGCCAATTTTAGAGGCAAGGGCTTTTTGGAGTGTTGATTCTTGCACTTTGTGGTAAGTATATTTCCTAGGCTTGGCTTTAGGGTATTTCCCCACAGACCATGATGCTTGTTATATGTTAGGAGTACGCATGTACGTGGTAACAAATTTATATGCGTACATCGTGGTTATTCATGATCCGGATAGACGTTAGGCTATTATGTGCCTTGTTTTGCTAGCATGCCTTCGTGTTGCCCTAATTCTTTACTTGTATGACTACTTGAGCTATTATTCATGCTAGAAATTATGTCTAGTTTATGTACTTATCTATTCGAGACATGATATGTCTATTTTTGTAATGTTGAGCTAATTGCCTTGATTTTAGGCTTATTTTTCAGTAAAGATATTATATCTGTGTGTTATAACACCATATATGTATACTTCTTACATGTTATCTCATATGTTGTTGGTATTTTTACGTGTGTGACATAGATTTGAGTGGACTTTTGGCACGTTAGTATAATTTCTGCGGTATATTGATTTCTGATACTATAAGATGTTGGCATGTTGAGACTTGAGCGGATTAATGAATGAACTGGGGCTATTGAGTCATGATAATAATCCTAGTTAGGTGACGCGTACACCAGGCCCCCTATTCGGTTGAGTGATTTTTATATTGAGGTGATGCGTGCGCCAGTCCAATTTGGCTGAGTTATGATGATCGTTGACTTTTGATCCGATCAGCACTTGGGCTAGGATCCGCCTCTCCGGAGTCAGGTCATAACCCATGTTACTTTGGGTCATGTGAATGCAGGCACTTCGTATGTTCTTAGTGAGGGGCTTTATGCCAGGAACCCGTAGAGTGTTGAGGTTGTGCTTACTTGATGATTTAACTGTGAATCCATTGATTTTTGCATTGATACTTTTCATGCAAGCATAGAGTCATATCTTCCTCATGCTAATTGATACTTTATATCTTGAAATTGATGCCTTAACTGATTTGATCGGAAAGCATGCCTATTTCCCTATTAATATGATTAAGTTGAACTTGCTATTCTTGAGCTGCTTTTCCTTTTGCTATTATCATTATGATATTACTATTATTGTTGGTTGTTGAAAGTGAATAGCAGACTTTGCCAATCTTGTCGTTATCTTCAATCTGAGGTTAGGCTTGTTACAGAATAAATGTAGTCGGTTGTACTCATACTACACTCTGTATTTTATGTGCAGATCTAGGTACTACTGATAGAGTTGATTGTTAGAGAGTCATACCAACACTTGTTGGAAATTTCAAGGTAGCATTGTTGTTCCATTCGCAGGCCTTGAGGTCCCATTCCTTGCCTTTGTTATTACTATTTATGTACTCCAGACAGTATTGTATTGTTATTCAGACCATTGTATTTACTTATTCTATAAAATGCATGTACTCGTTGACACTAGGTTCTGGGATGATATTTCAGTTTTATCGCTATTGGTCAAAGTTATTTATCTTATTCCTCTTTTGAGACAATTTCTTAATGTTATTGAAATTTATTTCTTTAAATTGAATGTTGACTTTCCTATCAAGCAGTGCAAGTCACCATCACGGCTTCGGGGGGATTTGGGATCATGACACAAACATGTCAACTTCCAAATTTACAAAAGAAAATCACCAAAAACTAGTTTTAGAAGGGACTATACTCGGATTGGACATGGATCGAACTATTTTAAAGACTTGACTAAATAATAGGTCTACTAGCTAGGGGAAAGGTCAATGGATACAAGCCATATCAATCGGTCAAGACGAGCAGTAGCAGCCTCTTGATCTTTCAACATTTTCTCCCTCTGATTTTTAATATCCTCATTCAGCCTTTTAATATCCTGCCACATCCGATGTCGGGCCATGGCCACGTACGACCACACCCTGCCATGTCCCATCATGTCCTGCGTCCTGCCATGGCCATGTCCTGCCATATCCGACGCCGTGCCATGGCCATGCCCTGTCATGTCCTATGTCCTGCCATGTCCCACGTCTTGCCATGTCGTGCGTCCTTCCATATCCTGCCACGTCCGACGTCAGGCCATGGCCACCTACGACCACGCCCTGCCATGTCCCGTCATGTCCTGCATCGTGCGATGGCCATGTCCTGCCATGTCCGATACCGTGCCATGGCCACGCCATGCTATTTCCTGCGTCCTGCCATATCCCGCCATGTCCTGCATCCTGCCATGGCCATGTGCTGTCATGTCCGATGTCGGGCCATGGCCACGTATGACCACGCCCTGCCATGTCGCATCATGTCCTGCGTTGTGCCATGGCCATGTCGTGGCATGTCCGACGCCGTGCCATGGCCACGCCCTGCCATGTCCTGCGTCCTGCCATCTCCTGCGTCCTGCCATGGCCATGTCCTGCCATGTCCGACGTCGGGCCATGGCCACGCACGACCATGCCTTGCCATGTCCTATCATGTCCTGCGTCGTGCCATGGCCATGTCCTGCCACATCCGACGCCGTGCTATGGCCACGCCCTGCCATGTCTTATCATGTCCTGTGTCGTGCCATGGCCATGTCCTGCCACGTCTGATGCCGTGCCATGGACACGCCCTGCCATGTCTTGCGTCCTGCCATGGCCATGGCCTTTCATGTCTTGCATTGTGCCATGGCCATGTCCTGCGATGTTCGACGTTGTGCCATGGCCATGCCCTGCAATGTCTAGCGTCCTGCCATGTCCTGCGTCCTGCCATGGCCATGTCCTGCCATGTCCGACACCATGCCATGGCCACACCCTACATCCTGCTATGTCCTGCGTCCTACCATGTCCTGCGTCCTACCGTGGCCATGTCCAACATCGGGCCATGGCCACGTACGACGATGCCCTGCCATGTCCCGTCATGTTCTGTATCGTGCCATGGCCATGTCCTGCCACGTCCGACGCCGTGCCATATCCACGCCCTGCCATGTCCTGCGTCCTTCCATGTCTTGCATCCTGCCATGTCCTGCATACGATAAGCAATCTCCTCATTCAGCCTTTTAATATCCTCCTTGGCCTCCTTCAGATTATTGATCACCTTGGTGATTAGATTGTTGCTCTTAGTAGCAGGTTTTATGTCTAGAAGGTCAAATTCCTATAGTGTAGCACTGTCAGACATATCCTTTTTGGTCCTTTTCTTTCTTTCTCCCACTGAGATCTTAATGTGAGCAAAAACATATAGGGCAGTGCATGTTTTCCCTTAGAATGAGTGGCTGCCTAAGCATGTGCTTAATAATCATTACTGGGAGGTTCAGTAGCATGTCTTTGTCAATCAGTTCCATCACTGCCATGTCGAACATAGTGGCCACATTCCTTCATATTTTCCTTGGCAACACAAACTTGTTCACCACTCATATAGGATCTTGTGACTCAATTTCATTTCTCCTTTATACGCCATGTCTTCTCCAGTCTTTCTTCCTTGGGAGACCTTCTCAGTTAGATATCCCTTTACATGATCTTCATGAACCTTTATTCACTTCCGTTTGACATAAGTGTCAAACCTATTGGTTAGGATCCTCAAAATCTATCCCAAGCAATCAACATGAAAGGTCATCTCGACTTTATTTCGTAGCAGTGTTCATAGTTTCATCCTCCAACGATTGAATGTTAGAGTAGAAGTCAAACACTTCCTCCTCGTACACTACTGGAAGTGGACAAAGAAACATATGGGTTCACTTTTTGAAATGCAACTTCTAATTCAACTTATTAATCCCCACTACACCAACAACCTCGAGGTCAATTAATATTCTCTTCAACATATTCAGATCATTGAACCAGGTCTTTTTTCCTGTTTTGGCAACTTTTTCTTCAGTCTTTCTTCTCCTTTTGGAACTGGTATATACCTCCTCAAGATTAGATTGCACTCTCTATTTTGAAGTCCTCTTCGTCTTGTCTGGGTTGGTTCTAGATGAACTAGCCTTTTCTTTTGAGTGGAATCTCCTCTTGTTCTTGTCCCTCGTCATCAGTGTTCACAGCCTCCACATCGGACAGATCATCCTTCAATACAAACTCTCTTTATTCTTTTTTTTCTCTTTTCTCGTTTTCTTACTCGCCTTAGCAGCTTTCTCTAGAAGTGCTTTCCTTTGCTTCTAGTTGTAGGAGTTCTTTTCTTGGGTGGTTGTTCTTTCTTGTAAATCATTGTTATTCTCCTACCAGTGAAGTTAAAACCTTTCTTCTATAGCCTTTTCTTCTCAATGTTCAACCCCTTAGTCAGACGCAAATTATCATATATATATCTCCCTCTTCACTACCTTCCATCTCTGTTTCAGTATGACTGACACCTAAAGAACCAGGTTCTTTGTTAGCTTCTTCAACAATTACATCGTCACTAACACCTACAATACAAGTAACCTTAAAAACCTCCTTTTATTCCCCCGCTCTCTTTTACTTTCTCCACACCTTTATCAACACCAAAAGGACCTAGCTGAGGTCAGGGCTTGTAGGGCAACACCAACACTCTCATGCCCTTTCCCCTTTCTAACTGCCTTGTCACTCTCCTTCTCCAATTCTCCTTCTTCTCCAACTACCATAGATTTCTTACTGTTTTTGCTCACTTATGTACCCTCCTCCTCAATACCAGTTTGTTTTTCAGCCCCGTCTACTCTTCCACTCACTGGAACGGAGTCACAATTTCTTCTCCAACGGCTACAACATTTTCTTATTCTTAAATAGGGTTGGGATTTGGGTTGGTTTCTGATTTGAGGCTGACATGAGAAGCATCACTAATGATTTTGGTATGCTCAACTTCAGAAGAAACGGATTGGGAAGGATTTTTGGTGTTAGACATTGTCAGGGTTCTAGGGGATTTTAAAGGTTTTTGAAACTTGAGGTTTTCTTGCTTTTACAATTTAAGCACAAAGACGAGAAGATTTGTGAGAGATTATGCATGGGAAAGGGACTTAAATAGGGGAGACACGATTTGAAAGTTCTAAACCAAATCAATTAGGGATTTTAATTCCCAATTGGTTCCTGACGGAAAGGGGTTAGCCACAATTTAGATGTTGAAAATTGGTGGTTCTAATTGGCTTTAACTTAGGCGGTAAAGATGTGTTGTTAATGACTCTATGAACCTGTTCTTTTTCTCACGTAGACTAATGGAACTCATGATGACTCTTTTACGACATGGATATGATCGTTATTTAACACAAAACAACTAGTTTTCAATGGAGCAATTTTAACGTGTTAATACAATTATCTATTAGAGAGGACTACATACTTGATGGCAAAGAACTAGTTTCTTTTATTTATTTTCTCAATGTGGCTGAGCTTTCTCTAAGAATTGGGATAGTGTCATCAGGACTCATCTACGCTACTTGACCATACCATGTGTGCATATATGTTACAGTATAAAACTTATTTAGATATTTTTCTACACTTAGACATAGTAGACACTTTTATTTACACATAGAAAACCATTAAGGGAATCAATAATATGCTTAATTCATCTTGATCAAACCAAGCTCCGAGCGGTTCCTTTCATAGTGATTCCTACTTAAAAAGTGATGCCTAATATTAATATATTCTATCCTCTTACGATGAACCGAGTTCTTTGCCATGTTAACTGCACTTGTGTTGTCAAAAAATATTGGAGCCCGTTCAATCATCATATCATAATCTTCTAACTACTGTTTGATCCATAACAATTGTGCACGACACGATGCTGTAATAACATACTCAGCCTCTGCAATTGACAAACCTACATGTTTTACTTGATTGAAGCCCAAGAGATCAAGCCTGAACTTAGGAAGTGAACCATCCCAAGTGTGCTCTTCCAATCAACCAACTACCTAGCATAATCAGCATATGCATATCCCACCAAGTCAAAAGTACCACCAGATTGATATCAAAGAACCAAGTATTGAGTTCCTTTCAGACACCTCAAGATTATCTTCACAGCTTTCACATGTGACACTTTGGAATTTTGTTAAAACTAGCATAAAGTCCAAAACAAAACACAATATTTAGTTTAGTTGTAGTTAGATATGAGAAAGATACAATAATACCCCTATATAATTCTTTATCAATCGGAGAACCAGATACAACCATATCCACTAGAGTGGCAGTGGATTTAGGAGTATTAATTGTATTTGCATTCATCCATATCAATCTTTTTGAATAGTTCCTTGATGTAATTATATTGATGTATCATCATCCCATTCTCAGTTTGCTAACTTGTAGCCCAAGAACGCAGTTTAGCTCTCCCATCATACTCCTGTCAAAATTTACTTTCCATTAACTTTGCAAACTCTTTAGAGAAGGATTCATTAGTAGTACCAAAAATGATATCATAAACATATTAGTATATTTACCTCTCTTCATCAGAAATAGAGTGTAGTTAATTTTACCCCTTGTAGCCGTTCTCAATAGGAAATTTTGACAACCTCTCATACCATGCCCTAGGTGCTTGCTACGATTCATACAATGCCATGTCCAATTTGCAAACTTGATCGGGAAACTCATGGATTTCAAAACTTGGAGGTTGACACACAAATACTTCTTCCTTCATATATCCATTCATAAACATACTTTTGAAATCCATTTGATATAATTTGAATCCCATGCAAGATGCAAGGAAATGAATACCCGAATGGCCTCCATTCTAGTAACTGGTGCAAAGTCTTATCATTGTTTATGCGCTCTTTTTTATTGTAACATTACACCACCACTCTTGCCTTATTTCTAGTGATAGTACCTTTATCATCTTACTTGTTTTTGAAATCCACTTGGTTCCTACGATTGTTTTGTTCTTTAGTTGAGGTTCTAGATGCCACACTTTGTTTCTCTCAAACTGATGAAGTTCTTCTTGTATATCAACAATCTAATCAGCATCCTGAAGAGCTTATTTAATATTCTTAGGCTCAATCATGGACATATAGGCAAAAAAGGCACATATCTTTCTAACTTTACATCTCGTCATCAGTCCAGATACATAGGGGTGAGAACATTCTCAATTGGACGAGAGCTTTTGTTCTACCATTTTCTCACTTGCAAGAATTGAGTATCACCATTTACTTTCTGATTAGTTGAGGAACCAGGTTCATAGTTACCAGCCATTCTAGTATAAACCAATTTGGTACCCCATGTTTGTTGTACATCATGCTTAATTTCTAGAGAATCGGGTTCTTGTGTTGTCTTTCCTTGTACAATGGTATTCTCTAGCATACCTTGATCTGGTCCATCAATATATGCTTGTGTGAGCCCAGTTTCACTATCATTATTATCATCCTTTGAAACCTTCTCAGTCAATTGATCTGTTTTATCTAAAATCACATACACACGTTCTTCAAAATACAAGGTTGTTTTGTTATACACTTTATAAGCCTCACTATGTCAAGAATAACCAAGGAAACCACACTCATTACTTTTTTGCATCAAACATTTCTAAAGCATTTTTTCCGTTATTATGCACAAAATATTTACTACCAAATGCTCTTAGATGAGTTATATTAGGTTTACGGCACTTAAGTAACTCATAGGGAGTATTCTCAAGTAAAGGTCTAATCATGCACCTATGGATTATGTAGCAAGCAGTGTGTATACCCTCGGCCCAGAAAGTATTAGGTAGACCACTAGCAATTAATATGGTTCTTCCAATATTCTCTAAAGTCTATTTTTCCTTTCTACAATACCATTTTTCTAAGGAGTCCTAGGTACAGAGAAATTATCAGTAATGCCACGACTCACACAATAATAAAAGAATTTAGTATACTCAAATTCTGTATCATTATCAAATCTAATGCTAGCTAATTGGCTAAATGTTTTATAGTTTTTGTCACAACCCAAATTCTACTAGAATCGTGAGGGTGTCTAACCCAATCCGCTAGGAAGCCAATCAATACTTTACAAAAATCAACTGAAGATCATCAAGTAAATAATGAAATAAGAATACAAAAATTTAATACAAGGTACCTCAAGAACTGGTGTACAAGCCATGCGCAACAAAGATTTAGAGCTACAATGTCGGTATGAAGAAAATAAATCATCTGTTTGGAATATACATAAATTGAAATACAAGTCCTAAACTACCAAAAAACAAATGATAGCTTGCAACTGGAACGCTGATACATCTTCAATACTCATCCTTGAACGCTGCAACAACTCAGCTCCAAAATATGCATGCAAGGCGCATAAGTATAGTATGAGTACAACTGACCCTATATACTCAGTGAGTATTAAAACTAACCTAAATAAAGTAGTGGCAAAGTTTTAGTTAAAGATACTCACTTATATAACCAGTGCAGCTCATAAGCATATACAATAATAGAGAATACAACCAAGAAAAAGCTAAGGAACAACGTATATCAATAAAAGGTGCACCATCAAAGGAGAAGGTAATAAGCATGTCTTTACAAATAACCTGGTCAAAAGCATATATAAATACACCAAGTCGTCATAGAAAATAAATATGCACCAAGTAGCATTAACTCGAATACTTATGCATGAATGTAGAGTGTCTATGCATGATAAAGAACCAATTTTATGTAACTTTCTAAATATAATTTATATGAATGCTCCTACACGAGTCTAAGATATCTGTCCATGATGAAGACTCAATATTTACATCAATCTGACATCCTCCAAGTGTCCATCAATCCACTAACAAGTCCCATGTATATGTAAAATGTATGAATGTGCATATGTAGATGACAAACATGAATATTTCTACATGAGTCTAGAATATCAATGCATGATAATGACTCAAACTTTACAACAACCGGACTCTTAGTGCCTCGACACCACTAGTGTTAAACCGTGAACACACGGCCTAAGGTATCATGGGTTCTCACGTGACTCCAGAGGGATGGATCCAACTTCATGTGCCAGAGAATGTTAGCTCTACAATCAAATCATCAATATCTCAGAAATCAGTCATCAATCTACACAAAATGAACCACCGTGCCTAATCATAACAACTGCACGGACACCTCACGTGTCATAATCATCTCAACTGTACGGAGAACTCATGTGCCATGTCCTCAGTCCAAATAAGATAATCATATGCAGGGATGTATGCATATGAATAAGAGATAAGCATGTATGATGCACATGAATGAAAAACTAACCATGCAGGGATGTATGCATGTGGACAAGAGATAAGCATGTATGATGCACATGGATGGAAAACTAACCATGCAGGGGTATATATGCATGTGGGGAAGAGATGATCTATATGCATGATGTATGCATATGCGTAACGTATGATTATGGCTCCAACATTTAATCCATCATACAAATAGCAATCATGTCCAAAGAGAGCATTAATTACCTAGACATAATCACAAATATGAATAAGAAAACTCAAGTAGTCATACAACCAATTTAAAGCATATCACAAGCAGAGCATATACCAAAACAAGGCATAAAGAAGCCTAAAATCTACCCTAAACATGATATAACCTCAATGACCACATATCGCTCATCCCCTCACAAATAAGTCACCCTAAAACACGTAGCATTCACCATATGAGTTCATTTTAGGAAATGTTCTCTGAAATCGAGATTAAGCAAGATACTTACCTTATTCCAAGCTAGCTCTTTTCTTTGAAATCCACCTTTTGTAGCTCCAACTCCATTAAACAAGCCCAATCTAGCCCAAAAAGTACTCAACAAATTCTAAAGCCATCAAAAGCAACCCTTAACGATAAAGCTTCAATCTTTAATTAATCTCAAATGTCAACAAAAAGTTAACCTGAATCCACATAGTCAAAACCTGACTCCAAGATCCGATCTCGCTAACCCACAATTCTACGAATCTAAATATGTGATTAGTTTCCAAATCCAAGTTCAAATTGGCACTCAAAACCTTAAAATACACTTTCTTATCTTTCAAGTCAGAAATCTTCTTTTCTTCATTAAGATTCCTTGATTTAGAGCCAAAATCAATCATAGATCCAAGTAAAAATCATAAATTTAGGTTAGGATTCCTTACCCCAATGATGTAGATGTAATCTTCTTCAAAAATCTCTCAATTGAGTTTTGTATCTCCCAAAATGATGAAATAAAGTTTATACACAAAATGGGGCTAAAATAGAGAAAGCTGAAATTTCAGAACATGAATCTGCGTTGGGGGTTTGCGCTGCACGAGACCCAAGGACGAGCCCATCTGATGTCGCGCTTGGGATCCACATGATGCGTGCCCCTAAGGCGAGCCTCTGTAACCTGGTGCTAATTTTTCTGCAACTATTCCATTACAAAACCTCTCCCAAAGCCCTGAAACACACCCGATCCCCTAGGAACCGGTCCAATCATTCTAAAAAGTTCATATAATCTACACAAATTGCCTAAGGAACCAAAACACATCTTAAAATGTCACATCTAAGAATCAAATCCAAACCAGTATATGACCTTTCTAAATTTCTTCAAGTTCTAATTGTTTTATAAAATATATCTAAATTACTCCCGAGCCTTTCAGATTCCCTCTAAACTCTCTCAATAAGTCCAAATAACCTATATTGACCTATCCGGAGACTTAAAAGGAAAAATGAAATACAATTATTACTAAATTCAATCTGAAGTCAAACTTATGAACTCTCAATATATGTACAAGTCCAAAATCATCCGAAGAACCTATCAGAACCTTCAAATCACCAATTCGAGACTGTTTACTCAAAATGTTAACTTTGGTCAACTCTCTTAATTTAAGGCCTCTAGTTAGCAACTAAGTATTCAAAATCGCTCACAACCCTCTCAGAACCCAACCAACCATACATGAGAGTCGTAAAATATCGTACAAACCTAATCAAGGTCTCAAATCATAGAACGAGTTACTAGAATTCAAAATGACCGATTTGGTCGTTATATTCTCCACCACGTAAATATATGTTCGTCATCGAGCGTGCGAAGAATCATCACAAAATTATTGAATTGTTGTATTAAAGAAATCACATACATTCCCGTTGGTGAACTCATGTCACCTCCATCCAAGTAACTCTGTTAACACATGTTGACTGAAGATTCCTCCTTCCACCTTAGCATATAATCATATAAACCCAACATCAATATTCGGATCTTCTTTCAAGATCCAATTCTTGTATATATTTACTCTATCAATCTCAATGACCTGTATCGATTCATACATAAACTACAGGGACACAACCACATGATATGTCCCACATCCTTTATATTCATAGCCATACCTCTTGGTCACAACAATTGTTTGTTGCCAGATCTAATATCGGTCAAATTCCCTAACTCAAATAGATCCATGTTCTAAGCTTTCATGACAATGCTAATGATAAAAGAAACTAGTTGAAATGCATAATCACCCATCAAATTAATAATTCATGGATTGCTCTCATCAAATAAGAACCATTGCATGTTCTGAGTTTCCTAATAGCATTCTTCTTCCCAACATCTCTTATCTAAATCTTATCGTGCTAATTGCAGGTCCGTTAATTTTAGTTCATCTAGTACAAGCTGCTCGACTGACAAGTCACACCAAAATCCACATACAACCTCAAACAACATGGTTTATGCACTATACAAGCAATAATCCAAATACGTTAAATCTGTTGAAAAGAAACTTATTACCCAATGACTCCTCGAGTCTGTGGCATTCTTTCTCAAGAAGTCAGAGAGTATCTATACAACTTACTCTATTTTTTCATTATGTGACGGTTAAGTAAATTCAACCCAACTCCGCCCCTACACCCAAACCACCTAACATAACTGTCATAATCACATGGTGAGATGATAGTCTATCAAATCTGAAGAAATAAGTACCTCGTGCAACATATAACCTTCTAGATGGAATAAAATCTTTTCAAGTGATACAACCGTAGAAAGTGTTGCACTACAAAAACAAATTTGGTCCAGCATAGAATACACATTCACAATAGGCCTACTAGCCGACGCTCAAACCAATTCAAAACCTTTCCAAATAGGTATTAAGTCTTCCAAAAGTACAAAGTGACCTATTCTTATTTTTCCTCATGGATATCCTATTTGGTTCTAACCTTTTGGTCTCAACTACTAATTTCAAGACCAGCATCAACTCAAATACTAAGAAGCAATATCTTGAATCCTTTCCCTTCATGTTCCTCTAACAACCCAAATTACACATGATTTCTACAACCTTGTAGGACCCAATGTACTGAACACAAATCTTTGAGTCTCTCACGTCCTCACATCACCTGTTTAGCATTCCAACAAACATAAATACTGCCAACAACCTTCTAAACCATACTCCTCATCTCAAGATCTCTGAGAAGGATATTTTACTATACTTAGGCATATTATATACACATCAAACACCGTGAACCATGAGATTTATCAAGCGCAAGTCTTCTCAAGTAACCCATCTCAGACACCCAAACCCAATTGTATAGTTATTAAATCACTATCACTACATGCACCAAAGAGATAGTCATGCCTCTAGAAAATTTGATCTCTAAACCTCATGAATACAAGAATCTTCATATTAGTGATCTCTACATTACCTATCCAAATGACTGTGTGTAACGACTCGACCGGTCATTTTGAGTATTTGCACTTTGCTCGGTAGTTTGAGGGTATGAGTAGCTCTGTTTGGTGTATTATGACTTATGTGAATCATTGGTTTGGTATTCATGTTATTCGGAATCGATTTGGAAGAATGAATTTCATGATTTATGCTTTAAGTTGGAAGAGTTGACCAAGTTTGACTCTTATTAATTTGACTCCAGAAAAGAGTTTTGATGATTCCTTTAGGTCCGGATGGTGATTTTTGGACTTGGACATATGCCCGGATTTGCATTTGAATATTTCTAGAAGGATTCGGCGCTAATCGGCGAAAGTTGGAAATTTAAAGGTTTGAAAAGTTCATAAGCTTGACCGAGAGTTGACTTTGATGATATTGGGTTTGGATTGTGGTTCCGAGAATTTTAATAGCTTTGGTATATTATTTGGAACTTGTGTGCAAAATTTGGATTCATTCCGGGTTCATTCAATATGTTTCGGCGCGAGTTTTAAAAGTTAAAAGTTCATTCTAGTTAGATCTGAGTTGCAATTTTTCGTTTTGATATTGTTATGTATGATTTGAGGCCTCGAGTAGGTCCGTATTATGTTATGGGTCTTGCTGGTATATTCGGACGGGGTCCCGAGGGACTCGGGTGAGTTTTGGACGAGGTTTCGGACCATTTCATCGCATGTGGCATTTGGCTAAGGCTGTTGGTTCGAGTGTGGCCACATCTGTAGATAATAAGTCGCAAAAGCGACGACGCAGATGTGGGGGTTTCTTTGCAAAAGCGAGGTGAGATTTGGGCAAGGAAGACCGCAGAAGCAAAAACTGGGGCGCATCTGCGGCCCCGCAGAAGCGATGGTCTTGGGCGCAGAAGCGCGTTTGGCTTCGCGCCTGCGGTTGCGCAAAAGCGGATGGAGATCCGCAGGTGCGAGGGGTCCGCTAGCTAGTGAAGTCCACAGAAGCATAGCTTGTGACGTAGAAGCGACGTAGCAGAAGCGACGCATGAGTCCGCAAAAGCGGAAATAGCTGGGCAAAAGCCTTTAAATCGAGGGTTTGGTCGTTTTGTTCATATTTTGAGATGTGGGACTCGGATTGAGGCTATTTTGGAGGAAGATTTCATCACAAGGATTGGGGTAAGTTATCTTCATTTTTTATAATTGGATTATGAGTTTTAAAGAGAAAATTGGGGATTTTAGCCTAAAGTTTCATAGAGTGAGGTTTTGAGTTTTGAATGTCAATTCGGAGTCGGATTTGAGTGAAACTTGTATGGTTGGACTCGTAATTGAATGGGCTGTCATATTTTGTAAGTTTCGCCGAGTTTCGAGGTGTGGGCCTGGGTTGGGCTTTTGGGTCAATTTTGGACTTTTGATTAAAGGTTTGATCTTTATCGATTGGATTTGTTTCCTTTGGTGTTAATTGATATATTTGAGTTTATTATGGCAAGTTTCGAGCCGTTCCAAGGTCGGTACGCACGCGATGGCATTTTTAGAGCATCTCTTGGCTTGCTCGGCATTAGATTTGGCTAGCTCGAGGTAAGTAACACTTCTAAACTTGGTGTTGAGGATATGAAACCCCAAATTTCGTGTTATGTGTTGGGTGTTGAGGTGACGCAAATGCTAGGTGATGGGCATGTGCGTGTGCACCGTATGAATTGTGACTACGCTATTTCTGTTGTATGGTGTAGTTACCTGATCTTATCAGTAACAATGAAATCTCTATGTACTAGAGCTATTGAACTGTGATCCATGTTAGAAACTATGTCCAGGCTACATGCCTATTTTGTTGGGACCCACTGAGATCATTTCTGTTGTTGAGTTATTTGATTACATTGCAATTTCATACTCAATCATGTTCATTCATTTCATTTCATATCTCAGTCTCTGTTGCTATATATTGACACATCATATCATCATCTTTTGGCTAGTTTCATGGCATTGTGAGCCCGAGAGACTGGAGAGATTGATGACTGAGTAAGGCCGATGTCCTGATTGTGAGTGATGTTATGGGATCGGTCTGCACGCTGCAGTATGTTATATGTATTTATGCCTGGATCTGGCTTATTATGGTGCTTGGGCTGAATGAGCCCCTCCAGAGTCTGTTCACACCCCTAGTGAGCACAGTTGGTTATATTGAGGGATGGATCTTTCCTGGGCATGGATCTTGCCCGAAGCATTTATATTTGAGGATGGATCTAGCCCAGGATGAATTGGCATTATACAGTACCGAGTGACTGACTATCAGTTGATATATATATATATATATATGTGTGTGTGGGGGGGGGGGGTGGATCTTCCTTGGGCCGAATTGGTCATATACTGAGTGACTGAGTGACTAATCATGATGAGTGGAAAGTGTAAGACAGTAAGATGAGATTGAGTACTCTGACAGTGTGAGTACATGAGTTCATCACTAAGACAAATTACATTTGACATGCATACTTGAGATACATGTATAGATATGTATTTCTTTCTGCCACTCCAGTTTTGGTGTCATTCATGATTTCACCTGCATATTGACATGTAGGCATATAGACGTATTTTCTTCATGCCATTTGATAATGAAACATCTTATATGTTGTTGAAACGTTTTTGGAAAATATCACAGTTTTCAAACTTACTCATATATTTAGTGATTTCGGTAAAAGATTTGGGTTTTCACTGATATACCTGAAAAGCATGCCTATTTTTTTCTGGAACTGTGAACGAGCTGAGCATTTTATGTCTGAGCTATTTCTTTTATTACTTCCATTATGTTGTTATGAATTGTTGTTGGACCTGACATGTGTTCCAGCTCGTCACTACTTTCAACGTAAGGTTAGGTTTGTTACTTATTGAGTACATGGGGTCGGTTGTACTCATACTACACTTCTGCACCTTGCATGCAGATGTTGGATGTTGATGTTGTTGTGATCGACGGGAGCTGGATTTGAAGACGTACTTGCGTTCTGGTTGTAGCTGCCTCTTGTTCATGGTAGCCTTAGATTTATAAATATCTATTTATGTGCATTTCGAATAGATGATGTATTTATTTCATACCAACTTTGTAAATTCTAATTTTAGAAGCTCGTGATTGTACTACCAGTCCTTGGAATTTTTGTATAAAGGCAGTTTTATTATCATTTCTTTCTTGAAAAATCTCATTAATTTGGATAGTTTTTAATTGGCTTACCTGACGGGTTGGTTTAGGTGCCATCACGACTAGGTGGATTTTGG
The DNA here is from genome assembly GCF_000715075.1 of Nicotiana tabacum. Classification (NCBI taxonomy): domain Eukaryota; kingdom Viridiplantae; phylum Streptophyta; class Magnoliopsida; order Solanales; family Solanaceae; genus Nicotiana; species Nicotiana tabacum. Next base: position 49,802,774 of record NC_134092.1, on the reverse strand, counting down.
GTCATGACAAGTTGGTATCAGAGCTCTATGTTCATAGGTTCTACGAGTCATGAGTAAGTGTCTAGTATAGTCTAGCGGATCGGTATGATGATGTCCATACCTATCTTCGAGAGGCTGCATGGCATTTAGGATAAAATTTCCATCTTTCTTTCCTTATCGTGCGACATTAATTCAGCTTGAAGCATAACTCTTTGAATTTCCTCCACGCATTCATGTGCGAATGTGAGCGCTCGGTATCAGTTGTGCATTGCCTGCTTGTGATTCCATGCATGAGGTGCGAGATTTGATTTCGTTGTGCTGATGATAGGCCAGTCTGGAGGACTTGAGGCCGGGTTATGACTGCAGCTTGAGCATGGGGATTTTGGCTGTGTGAGTATGTGCTTTTGAACTTATATGTCTTGTAGCATCCCTATGAGTGGAATTTATGACTCGATGAGTGGTTGGATGGCTATATGATATGTATCATGTGACTGTGGGATGTGTTCATATGGGTTGAATATGATGAGAATAGTTTGCTTGAGATAAAAAAATTAAAAAAAAATTAAAAAAAAAGACTATTGGGTGCTAGATTGTTGTCTTGATGTGAAGTATAATCTCGAGTTACGAGTCTGTTGAAAGATTTTTCATGCTGTTTAATTATGGAACGAAGTAGATTTTCATGTCTTATAGTGAGTTCATACTCAGGAAGATTAGGCGATGGCGTAGTAATCGCGGCTATGAAAGGGTATAGCAAGATGCCAATTTGAGGCTAAGCATGTGGGTTATCTCCTGCAGAGTAATCTATGGAGGTGTGATACTTATAATGTTGTGCAGAGACTTTCTTTTCTACCAGCGGGGTATATTTGTTGATATTTGAATTTGAATTTGGTTTAGAAAGTTAACTTGATCGTCACGTGGACGAATGCAAGATTTGCAAATGATTGGAGGTATTACATGGTTGGTGTTAAATAAGCTTATGAAGGATTGAGTTGCACCTCGGTACGGGATTATGGCAGTAATAGAGTATGGGTATTATGAGTTATCGAGTGTTTTGTATTATGGCTTTGAACCAAGTAGGGGAATCTGCAGTCGACGATTTGATTATGTGGTTATGTGTTGTGCTGATTTCAGTTTAAGGCATACTTGTGAATCAGATACGAATTGCAGAGATTATGACCAAGGGTGACTTGAGTAAAAGAATTTCTGGATACGGGTTATGTTACACTTTATGGGTATATGGAAATCATGGAATGATTGAGGTGTTATTCTTGAAGGATGTAGTGCACATGGAGTAGGAATTTGCTCGGTTATGTTAAGGCAGGGTTACTTCTGTGGGTATTGTCGTGCTGATAGGGCACATGTCGTTCGGCTCGTTGGGCGGTGCAATTGAGATTTGAGCAGAGTGGATGGCTCTCAAGAAAGTTCTAATGGATTCAGGAGTTATATGTAGCAATTGGGAATTTTTAGGATTTGTATATGGCTAGAATTGAGATTTACATTGGATGGTGTCGAGACTCGCGGTATTTATATATCATTATGGATAATACATTTCAGTATCAAGAAGGTGAAAGAAACCACTTTAGATTCACATAAGGTCTCTTCAGAGAGGGTGTCTCGGTTGTGTTACTTTTGGGGTGCTCAAGAGGGAATATAATGGCTTATGGGCCTTAGGGCGGTATGGTTTTATTCTTGGATCTCTTGTGGTAAGCTTTGGGTAAGGATATTAGTGTTCTGGAAAGGAGAAGTGTCAACTTGAGGGTAATTGGGGAGGAACTCGAAGGAAATAGGACAACTTGGTAGTAGGTTGGATCAGTATGGTTATAGTATGCTCGGTTCTTTTGGATCTTATGATTTGGTGAGTCTCTACAGGTGTTTTGTAGCAGTACTCTTGGGTTTGGTGACTCGCGTGGCTTGGTTGAGTTAGAGAGATTCAGTCTGACGGCTTAATTGTCTGCAAATGGATTTCAAAGTGCTCTCGAGGATTTCTACCACGGTTAGAGATGGATATTTCCTACCAGCGTGAGGAGCATGTTACGTATTGTGATTTTCTCCTAGATGGGATCAAACAGAAGGTTTCTGGCTGATCGTGTATGTGTTCTACTGGTGACTCAGAGATTGATTATGAGATTCTCGTACTTTTTATATAATGGCATGATAGATGCGGTGTGTTCTGTAGGATTGAGATTTGCATGTGCAAGGTCATGGTTCAGTTTTGAAGGGAAGGTCATGAATTCTAAGAAAATATGGAAGGTTTAAAAGGCCTAGATGAATGTTATTACTACTTGGTATTGCCTGAGGAGAGTGCATATTCAGAAAGCGCACTGAGTTTTGACTTACGGATGCTTCATGGGTATTACGGTACTCGCCTGGCTGATCGACTGCTAATGTTAAGATTTTGCTATGGGGCATGGAAGAATTATAGAAGTATTTATCGAGGGGATGATTATGTATGAGAGATCTGTTAGTCATTTGTACGGTGGAGTAGGGATCATATATGGTGACTCGTGTGTTCTACGAATTTGGAGACCATGAGTTCGCAGAAGCAGATTATTTCGTGGTTGTGGATTGTGAAGATCTGGCCAAAGTTAGCTAGATGGTGATACTTGTTATGGTTAGATCATTGAGGACTTTGGAGGGTTATTTATCTATTTGTGGATGACCAGAGTTGATTCGGGGCCCATTGGTAGGCCTAATGAGGATGTGTATCCTATATCGGGTCAGATTTTTTAACTCAGCACGGTTAGTGTTGAGGGGTGAGTCAGTCGGTTAGAGTTGAGCTTATACGTGTTCTGATATGTTCTGTGAGTTACTCTTCTATGCTACGAGGGGTTGTGATCCGTTGGTTATATGCACATATGGTGCGGTTCTATTTGGGCCTTATAGTGGAATTTGAACGAGACGGGCATTAGGGTGTTTAATAACTGATTGCGCATTTGGTGATGTTCTTTCCGGTCTATGGTATTGTGTTATTGGTTCCTCCGTGGTTGTGGTCATGCACCTTGGGTACTTGATGTCGAATTGCACGTGGATTTTTATTTCGGGCATGGTGGCTTAAAGTATTTCATATAGACCAATGTTTGGATGGATTCATGCATTGCAGCGGTGTTATATTGAGATATGATCCTTTGTGTTAGATTCGTGTGTCTTGGTTCTACTATGTATGATGGGTTCATAGTATTGCGATTGTGGTGATACTTGTGGAACTTGCGGGGTGGTTTTCTCATTTGAGTCATTTTCCATTTTGGGTACATTTGAGTTATTGCTTAATTGTGCACGGATTGCATAGGTCGTGATGGTTGGGCTTGATTCTAGGTAGTATTGGTGTGGCATGTCGATAGGATGGTTGGGCTTGATAAAGTAAGGTCATTGGACCTAGAATGGGTGTCATCGTATTTGTTTGCGGTACATTTGGAAGGATAATGTCGTTGATCAGCTTAGAAATTGGCTATAGCTCTTGTCAAAGGAGAGGGAGCTCCATGACTTGTTGATCTGATGAGTGGTTATGAGTTTTTGCGTGTTTATTTCATCATCGGCAGTGTACGAAGGTTTCAGAACGAGGTTTTGTTTGATATGAGGTTTATTACCGGTATTGGGTTGTTTTGAGCAACTACTATGATCGAAAATTTTGCTACAACTATGCGAGTTGTGTGGTATGTCATGTGATTTCATCTTGGGTTATGGTTATGGTTTGATACAGCTTGTTCTGACTTACACAGTATGTAGATGTGAGGTTCGGGTATTGTAAAAATTTCGGATGTTCGAAATTGGATTCTGTGGTTTATGGGCTAAGGTTGGAGTAATGATCTTCATTATGTTGTGTTGTCAAGTGTACATGGAATACGATGACGTGGGATCACCCCCGGGTATATGCATGGTAAGGTTACACGGTGATATGATGGCTTAAGAACAACTCTTGGCATGTTTGAGGACGAACGTATGTTTAAGTGGGGGAGGATGTAATGACCCGACAAGTTGTTTTGAGTATTTGAACTTCTCTCGGTAGTTTGAGGGCATGAGTAGCTCTGTATGGTATATTATGACTTATGTGAATCGTCGGTTTGGTTTTCAGGTTATTCAGAATCGATTTGGAAGAATGAATTTCATGATTTAAGCTTTAAGTTGGAAGAGTTGACCAAATTTGACTTTTGTGAATTTGACCCTGGAACAGAGTTTTGATGATTCTGTTAGGCCCGGATGGTGATTTTGGACTTGGGCGTATGCCCGGATTTTCATTTGGATATTTCTAGAAGGATTCGGCACTAATCGGTGAAAGTTGGAAATTTGAAGGTTTGGAAAGTTCATAAGCTTGACCGAGAGTTGACTTTGATGATAACGGGTTCAGATTGTAGTTCCGAGAATTTGAATAGCTTCGTTATGTCATTTGGGACTTGTGTACAAAGTTTGGGTTCATTGTTGATTTGATATGTTTCGGCGCGAGTTTTGAAAGCTGAAAGTTCAAAGTTCATTCTAGTTCGGATTGAGGTCTGATTCGTCGTTTTGACGCTGTTATGTGTGATTTGAGGCCTCAAGTAGGTCCGTATTATGTTATGGGACTTTTTGGTATATTCGGACGAGGTTTCGAACCATTTCGTCGCATATTGCATTTGGCTAAGGATGTTGGTTCTGGTGTGGCCACATCTGCAGACAATAAGTCGCAGAAGCGACGTTGCAGATGCGGGGTCTTCTTCGCAAAAGCGAGGTGAGACCTGGGCAAGAAAGACCGTAGAAGAAAAAATGGGGGCGCATCTGCGGCCTCGCAGAAGGGATGGTCTTGGGCGCAGGAGCGAGCTTAAGCGCAGAAGCGCGTTTGGCTTCGCGCCTGCGGTTGCGCAGAAGCATAAAGAGATCCGCAAGTGTAAGGGGTCATCTTGTGTCACAGAAGCAATGCCGCAGAAGCAGCTCATGTGTCCGCAAAAGCGGAAATGGCTGGGCAGAAGCCTTTAAATCGAGGGTTTGGTCATTTTGTTCATATTTTGAGATGTGGGACTTGGATTGAGGCGATTTTGGAGGCAAATTTCATCAGAAGGATTGGGGTAAGTGTTCTACACTCGGTTTTGATTATATTTGTGATTTTATCATCATTTTTGGTAGTTAGATTATGAGTTTTAAAGAGAAAATTGGGGATTTTAGCCTAAAGTTTCATAGAGTGAGTTTTTGAGTTTTGAATGTCGATTCGGAGCCGGATTTAAGTGAAACTAGTATGGTTGGAATCGTAATTGAATAAGTTGTAAGATTTTATAAGTTTTGTCGAGTTCCAAGGTGCGGGCCCATGTTGGGCTTTTATGTCGATTTTGGGCTTTAGATTAAAGATTCGATCTTTATCTATTGGATTTGTTTCCTTTGGTGTTAAATGATATATTTGAGTTGTTTGTGGCTTGTTTCGAGCTTTTCGGAGGTTGGTATGCGCAAGATGACATTTTTGGAGCATCGCTTGGCTTTCTCGGCATTGGATTTAGCTTCGCAAGGTAAGTAACACTTCTAAACTTGGTGTTGAGGGTATGAAATCCCGAATTTCATATTATGTGTTGGGTGTTGAGGTGACATACATGCTAGGTGATGGGCGTGTGGGCATGCACCGAGTGAATTGTGACTCCGCTATTTCTGTGGTACTGTGTAGTTACCTGATCTTATTTGTAACCATGAAATCTCTACATACTAGAGCTATTGAACTGTGATCCATGTTAGACACCATGTCTAGGCTACATGCGTATTCTGTTGGGACCCACTGAGGTCATTTCTACTATTGAGTTATTTTCTTACATTGCAATTTCATACTCAGTCATGTTTATTCATTTCATATCATATCTCAGTCTCAATTGCTATATATTGACACATCATATCATCGTCTTTGGGCTAGTTTCATGGCATTGTAAACCCGAGAGACTGGAGAGATTGATGACTGAGTGAAGCTGAGGGCCTGATTGTGAGTGATGTTATGGGATCGGGCTACACGTTGCAACATGTTATATTAATTTATGCTTGAATCTGGCTTATTATGGTACTTGGAGAGACTGATCTTCCCTGGGCATGGATCTTTCCCAAAGCATTTATATTGAAAGATGGATCTTCCCTGGGCATGGATCTTGTCCGAATCATTTATATTTGGGGATGGATCTTCCCCTGGGCTGGATTGGCCTTATACAGTACTGAGTGACTGACTGTCAGTTGATGGATATACATATATATATTTGGGATGGATCTTCTCTAGATATATATATATATATATATATATGGGATGGATCTTTCCTGGGCTGAATTGGCCATATACAGTACTGAGTGACTGAGCGTGTCGAGTGATTGAGCACGATGAGTGGAAAGTGTGAGACAGTGAGATGAGATTGAGTACTCTGAGAGTGTGAGTACATGAGTTTATCACTGAGATACATTGCATTTGACATGCATACTTGAGATACATGCATAGAGATGCATTTCTTTCTGCCACTCTGGTTTTGATGTCATTCATGATTTCACCTGCATATTGACATGTAGGCATAGAGGCGTATTTTTCTCATGCCATTTGATAGTGAAACATCTTATATGTTGTTGAAACTTTTTTGGAAAATATCACAGTTTTTCAAACTTACTCATATATTTGGTAATTTTGGTAAAAGATTTGGGTTTTCAGTGATATACTTGAAAAACAGGCCTATTTCTTTCTGGGACTGTGAACGAGCTGTGCATTTTATCTCTGAGCTATTTCTTTTATTACTTCCATTATGTTGTTATGAACTGTTGTTGGCTATTGGTGTTGGACCCCGACCTGTGCTCCAGCTCGTCAATACTTTCAACCTAAGATTACGTTTGTTACTTAATGAGTACATGGGGTCAGTTGTACTCATACTATACTTTTACACCTTGCGTGCAGATGGTGGATGCTGATATTGCTGTGATTGACGGGAGATGGATTTGGAGATGTACCTATGTTCTGGTTGTAGCTACCTCTTATTCATGGTAGCCTTAGATTTATAAATATCTGTTTATGTACATTTCCAACAGATGATGTATTTATTTCATACGAGCTTTGTAAATTCTAATTTTAGAAGCTCATGATTTGTACTACCAGTTCTTGGGAATTTTTGTATAAAGGCAGTTTTATTATCATTTCTTTCTTGAAAAATCTCATTAATTTGGATAGTTGTTAATTGGCTTACCTGACGGATTGGGTTAGGTGCCATCACGATTAGGTGGATTTTGGGTCGTGACACTGTGATGCCATATATACGATCTCGTTAGAAGGAATATTTCCATCAAACTTTTCATGTCCAATAACAAAAATATGAATCTTAATGGTTACCAATCACACAATTTATGCAACCCTTATCAAATCATCAGTAGACTTCATTTGCAATGCATCTCATACAATCCACACCCTACTCGGTGATGCAATATATTACCACCATACTCTTAATTAACTTAAATCTCTCATGTGTCTCTAATTCAAGATCTTCCTCCCGAAGATGAACTGCAACATTTATCATTCAACACAATCTCACATGGTTTACTATAGCAATAATAACACTATATCTTAAGTATAAGAACTGGGTTGTCCACACTGAATCACAAATAGGTTAGTTCTTCTCATAATCACTTCATTTTCTAGAAGCATACAACTTAGCCCAACTCGCGAGATAATCACAAACATGCAACAAACTCACCAAGCCTATAGGCAACATCAATCTTGAAGTCACAGTCAAAACCATCTCAAGCTCTTAGAAACTCACTTATACCTAATCAAACCATTGGAACTAAATTTCTCCAAGTCAACCAAGTCACACAGACTGTCAAACTCAAAAGTTCCACTACAAAAGTGTCTGTAATACTTGATTTTACCAAAGAAACCGATCATTTTTGTTACAATACTAGTTCAAGTAACTGCTATACCGACTCAACTTCTTTCAAACTACTCTTGATCCCGTTTCAAGACACCACCTTTTTTTTCAACACACTATGGTTTTTCACCAAAACTCACACGAAGTGATCCTGACATGAAACCACATCATCATAATATCCATAGGCCATTTTATCCCCATCGCACACGCGATAGTACCTCAAACCAAGACATTCGCTATAAAAAGACCTCCAATGAATCCAGAATTTTTTATTTCACCTCTTCAATTATGTGTAGTTATACCAACACCAACATAGAAGTACTCTATGTCCCAGCACAATCCCATGCCAAAGTCAAATTCTCAACCAATAAAATGCCTGATAGATCATTAAGTAACATAGCTTGAATCTTGAACCTACTAGTACCAGTTTTGAGAGTCACCCACTTTGCTCTAGTCCTTAATGCATGACCCAACATGCCAAATAACTTGTGTCCTATTTGCACATCATCCTGTAAATAGTAGTAACCTTGTCCTTAGGCAACCGAGTGATTATTTTCCCATTCCACACTATATCCACGAGGAAGAACATACTTGAGTCATCTAAGAAGCTCAATATATCAATTAGGTCTGGTACATTACACATACAACAAATTCCTTACTCAATTCATCCTTGATGTCACCTTCTCAAGTCATAACTAATCCACGAGAAACCTTAGTTAATGAACTATAAAAATGCATTCCCATAAGATCTAGTCATCAATTGGAGGCTTTTTCCCTTGGTTTGAAGCCATAACAACATCTTGGGAATTTGTCGTAGCTAATTCTCGCTTATCTACCTTGTCATCTCACTAACCTCAGCTTAACTTCTCACCAGCGCATGTGGTACTAATCATAACCCACTTCAAACTATCTTCCAAATGCACCCTTATCCTTGTGATAATGTGTCATTTTTCTCAAGCTATAAAAACTCTCATTGTAGTACTTCCATTCCACCGGATATAAAGAAAACTCTTTATATGAACCTCATAAGATATCATACAACCACAAATCTCCTCACAAGAGATAACCCACCCGTTTATCCCCAATTCAATATCTTTATGTGTCCTTACCATGATTTCCATCTCTATGTGATCAATTGATCCTCCTGAGTCTACACTCGTCAACGAGATGTAATAATCTATTCTATCCCATTGTGAACAACTAAAAGACCCATCAATACATCTATACCTTAAGATTGTACTGCACTCTAGGATGATGATCGAGTGTCCATATTTCCATGGCATCTCAAGCAAACTCTTCTTGTCAAAATCACTGAGTTAAGTCCTTAGATACATGACACTTATTACATATCTGACTCATTAACTCTATCACTTCCCTTTGGAAACATTATTTTTATTTTCTTTTAAGGTTGTGGAGGAACTCGCTCAATTCCTGATCAACCAACCGTGAAAACATAGCTATCTCATAGATTAGTATACCATCACTCCCATTTCCAGGGACACTATCATACTGAAGAGTCCTAAATCGCATGCTCACTTAACTAATTCCCCCGAGCCAAAGGTGTGGTCCATACTTGGCCACAAGTCATTTAGACTAGCCTACCTCCATATCATAGTAAAACATCTTACATTCTATCTGCGACATCATCACAAGCCGCCGGTGCCCAACTATAATGTGTTCTCATAAACGCATACGAACAAATAGGAAGAAATCGAAGATTTAGACTTCAAGCTGAAATAAAGTCGCACGATAAGGAAAGAAAGAAAGAAAAGTTTCCTAGATGCCCTGTATCTTCTCGAAGATAAGTATAGACATCATCATACAGATCTGCAAGACTATCCTAGACATTTGCTCATGACTCGTAGAACCTATAAACCTAGAGCTCTGATACTAACTTGTCATGACTCAAATCCCACAAGAATCAAGATAGCGCCTAACTCAACCTGCTAGTCAAGTGAATTAACACTTTACACAACTTAACTGAAGATCATCAAATAAATAATGAATCAAGAATACAAATTTAATACAAACTACCCTAAAAACTCGTGTTACAAGTCATGGGAAACTAAGACGTAGAGTTACAATATTGATATGAAAAAAATACATCATCTATTTGGAATATAAAAAAATAAAAATACAAGTCCTAAACTACCATGAATATAATGGTATCTTGCAACTCAAACATTGGTATATCTTCAATGCTCATCCTCAAACTCTGCATCAACTCGGACCCAAAATCTACACGCAAGATGCAGAAGTATAATATAAGTACACCCGATAATATCAAGACTAACCTCAATAAAGTATTGAATAGTCAAAGATACTCCCTTATATAACTTGTGAAACTCCTAAGCATATACAATAACAGAGAATACAACCAAGAAACAGCCAACAAAAGAGAAGGTATTAAGCATATTTTTCAAATAACCAGGTCAAAAGCATATAAAATGCATCAAATTCGCGTACAAAAGAGATATGCACAAAGTAGATTTAACTCGAATACTTCTATATGAATGTAGAGTGTCTATGCATGATAAAAAATCAATTTCATATAACTTGCTTAGTAGCATTTATACAAATGCTCCTACATGAGTGTAAGATGTTTGTGCATCAGTCCGACATCCTCCCATTGTCCAACAATCCATTAAAAAGTCCCATGTATATATAAAATGCATGGATGCGCATGTATAGATGACAAGCATGAATATTTCTACATGAGTCTAGAATATCAATGCATGATAAATTAATGACTCAAATTTTACAACAACAAGAACTCCCAGTGCCTCGACACTCCTAGTGCCAAACCCTGCACACATGACCCAATGTAACGTGGGTGATCACGTGACTACAGAGGGATGGATCCAAATTCATATGCTAGAGCATTATAGATCTATAATCAAATCATCAATATCTCAAAAATCAATCATCAAATCTGTACGAATAAACCATCTTGCATAATCGTAACAACCGCAATGGCAACTCACATGCCTTAATAATCTCAATCGCATGGACAAATCATGTGCCATGTCCTCGGTCCATATAAGATAACCATATGCAGATATGTGTGCATATGAACAAGATATAAGCATGTAATGCAAATGGATAGAGAGGTAACCATGCAGGATGTATGCATGTGTGCAAGAGATGATCTCTATGCATGATATATTTATATATGTAACATATGATTATGGCTCTAGCATGTATCCATAATACGAATAGCCATCATCTTCAAATAAAGAATTAATATCCTAGATATAATCTCTAAAACGAATAAAAATCTCAAGTAGTCATACAATCAATTAAAAGCATATCACAAGTAGAGCATGTACTGAAACAAGGCATAAAGAAATCTAAAATCTAACCCAAATATGATATAACCTTAATGACCGCATATAGCTCGTCACTTTGCATACACATCACCCCCAAACACGTAGCATTTAGCATATAAGTTCATTTTAGAAACGTTCCCTCAAGTCGAGGTTAGGCAAAATATTTACCTTATCCTACTTAGCTATGTTCTTCAAAATCCGCCTTTTCTAGATCCAAATCCATTGAGAAAGACTAATCTAGCTCAAACAATACTCAATTAAGTCAAATAACGCCATAGAAACCATCCCCTAACAATAAAGTTTCAATCCTTAATCAAATCAAAAAAGTCAACAAAAATATAACTCGGGCCCACAAAGTCAAAACCCAAGTCCAAGGTCGGATTTTGTTGACCCATAATAACATGAGCCCAAATATGTAATTAGTTTTCAAATTCGAGTCTAAATCGCCATTCAAAATCGTAAAATACACTTTCTTACTTTTCAAGTCAAAAACCCTCTTTTCTTCTTTAAGATTCCTTGACTTAGAGCCAAAATCAATGATAGATCAAAGTAAAAATCATAGATCATAGTTAGGATTCCTTACTCTAATAATGTAGAATAAATCTCCTTCAAAAAATTTTCAAATTCAAGTTGTGTAACTCCCAAAATGAAAAAATAAATTCTATGCACAAAATGGGGCTTAAATAGAGAAAGTTGAAATTTCAGCACATGACTCTGCATCAGGGGTTTGCGCAACGCGAGACCAATAGAAGAGCAAATTTGAGGTCGGGCCTGGGGTTCGCGATATGTGCGCCCCTAAAGCGAGCCTCTGCAACTTGATGCCAAAACACACTCGAGCCCCCCGGGACCCCATTTAATCATTCCAAAAAATCTGTATATCCTACAAAAACGTTCCCAAATGGCCCAAAACACATCTGAAAATATCACATGTAAGAATCAAATCCAAACAAAAATATGAGCTTCTTTCCATTTTGCAAGATCAATTTTTCACAAATTAGATCTGAATAACTCCCGAGCCCTTCGTGTCACCTCTAAACCATCCCAATAAGTCCAAATAACTTATTATGGACCTATCTAAAGGTTCAAAATATAGAAAAAAATACAATTACATAAAAGTCAATCAAAAGTCAAATTTATGAACTCTCAAGTTATTCAAATTGTCAACTTTCAACCAAAAGTGCCAAATCCTTCTCAGGCCACTCGAAACCCGATATGAGCATACATACAAGTCCAAAATAATCATTAGATCCTATTAGAATATTTAAATCACCAATACGAGCATATTTACTCAAAATATTGACTTTGATCAACTTTCATAACTTAAAGTCTCTAGTTAGGAACTAAGTATTTCAAATCATCCCCAAACATCTCAGAACTCGAACCAACTAGACATGAAAGTATTAAAGCATGATATGAAGCTAATCAAAGTCTCGAGTTATATAACGGTTTGCTAGAACTCAAAATAACTGATTGGTTCGTTACAATTGTTTAATGCAAATAGACATATGTTTCTTCGTTAGATGCAAGAAACAAGGTCAATGTGAACCTACAATATTCATCAACAATCACAAAACATACCTCTTTCCCCATCTACTTTTACCCTCATGGGTCTACATAAATCTATATGTAGTAGTTCCATTGGACGTGAGATTCTTACCACCTTTTTTTACTTGAAAGAAGACTTGACATATTTACCTTGTGCACAAGTGTCATAAACTTTATCTTCCTTGAACATTTATTTGGATAGAGTGACAACCAGGCCCTTTAGAATCAGATTATTGACCAGAAAAAAACTTGTATGTCCTATCCTTTTTTGCCACAGCAGTGAGTCATTATCAGGTACACTAAGATATTTTAGTTTATTTTTCAGGAGAGGACATAATATTAGCTTTATAAACATTCTTGTGCCTTTTTCTCGTAAGGACCAAGTTGTCAGAAAAAAGATTTGTGACAGTTCAAGCACCAGAAGTGAATTCTACCTTATTCCCTTTATCCCACATTTGAGACACGCTTAGCAAGTTATTGTTCAGACCTTTAACATAGTACATATTTTTAATTGAATGGGAGTGACTTATCAACCTTACATATACCAATGATATCTCCTTTCTTACCATTATTGAATTCCATACTCTCTCTTTGATAGGCTGTTAGTGGGAGGAAATGTTTTCTTTTTCTCGTCATGTATCTAGAGCAAGCATTGCCCATATACCACATGTTTTTGCTTCCTCTCACCTTAGCCTGCAAAATAATTTAGGGTTAGTTTTAGGAATCCAGACTAGCTTGAGTCTCTTTGTTTGAATAAAAGGATAAATCAATCTCTTTTTAGCCCATCCTAGAAATCATGCATTTTCAATGAAGAACTGAGTTTATTAACTTGTATTTTCTCAACATATTTAACATTTTTATGAATTTATTTAAACTTAGTAGTACATGAATTTTTGAAGGGCTCGTTATTACTACAATGAGTGCATAGCTGATTTCCAGGAACATAGACATAACTGTTTTTGGGGTTATATGAAATCTTGACCTTTTTGTGTCTTAGTCCTTTCCTATTGCTACTGCGGTTTTCACGAAAGGTGGTTAGCATGTCTGAGAACCTATTCCACTTCAAAGTTCTTTCAAATTCATACTTGATTTTACTTAGATTTCTTGAAGCAATCTATTTTTCTCATATTTCAACTGAGAAATTAGTTTTAACCCTTTTCAATTCGTTCTATAGGGTTTCCAGAATCTCACTAGCATGGCTCTTTCTTGTTGCAGGTGCATCAAGAAGTATTTTGTTTTCAATCACTAAAACTAGTTTTTTATTACCTAGAGCGAGAACCTATTCCTTTAGATCTTTAATATTATTTTTCAGATTTTTCGTACTTACTTCTAAGTCATTGCTATCAAGCTTAAGAGAAATATATTTATTTATGAGTTGTTCTTTTTCAGCACAAAGACTATGATATGTATCAATTAAGACCTTAGACAATGAAACCAGTTTTATTTTAAAGTAAGTATGAATATTTTTTATATTTTATGAAATGTACCTCACTTTGTTCATCTTTCACATTTGAATCTAAGTTGGCCATCAAAGCAAGAGTATCTTCACTATTTGAGTTAGATTCATTCTTAGCAATCAAAGAAACAATGTCTTCATTGTCTGAGTTAGATTTATCATTGGTCATCAAGGACTGACCTTCCTCATCACGATTCTCAAAATCATCACTAGAGGTATTTCTCATAGCAGCCAGAGCCCTTTTAACAATCTTATATGCTCTTTTTTGTGTCATCCTTTTCTTCAAGAGCGTGGTCCTTTTCTACTACTTTACTTTGTCAGAATTATTTTCATACACTCGGTCTTCACATGGGACAATTCCTAATAAAGTAATTGCGCCTGCCACACTTGTAGTACTCATTGATGTTGCTCTTTTCTGGAGCCTTAGTTTTTGGAGTTGCTGCCCTTATTCTTGAATCTACCTTTTCTGATCATCTTTTGGAATATGTCATTAATGCAATCTCATCATCATTAGTTTTTGATTTTTTGTTGGCCTTGAGAACCAAGTTCTTTTCCTTGTAGGTGTAACGACCCGATCGGTTGTTTTGAAAGTTATAGCCCTATTTCCCCCATTTCTGCTTCTTTTTATGTTCTTCAGCTATATTATGATATGTCGGGTTAGTTGGTTCGGGTCCGGAGTAGTTTTGTAGTGAAATGAGATACTTAGTCTCTTTATTAGAAAGCATAAGTTGAAAAAGTTAACCTAATATTGACTTGTGTATAAATGATCTCGGATTTAAATTTTAAAGGTTCTGTTAGTTCCGTTGGGTGATTTCGCACTTAGGAGCGCATTCGGAATGTGATTTGGAGGTCATTAGTGGAATTAGGTTTGAATTGGCGAAAATTGAAAATTTGGCGATTTTGGTTGGCAGTGAAAAATTTGATATCGGGGTCAGAATAGATTTTCAAAAGTTGGAGTAGGTCTGTGGTGTCATTTTTGACGTGTGTATAAAATTTGAGGTCATTTGGACGTGGTTTAATAGGTTTCGGCGTCGTTTGCAGAATTTGGAAGTTTAGAAGTTCTTAGGCTTGAATCCGAGGGTAATTTGGTGTTTTGATGTTATTTTGAGTGATTCAAAGGTTCGACTAAGTTCGCATGGGGTTATATGACTTGTTCGCATATTTGGTTGAGGTCCCGGGGGCCTCGGATGTGTTTCGGATGCTTAACAGTTGAGTTTTTGGAGTTATGAGATTGCTGAAGACTTCTGATATCTGGTAGTTTTGCACCTGCGGTGGGGAGGCCGCAGGTGCGTACTCGCACGTGCAGAGGAAGGAGCGCAGATGCGGAAAATGAGTTGGAGGGGAGGATCGCAGAAGCAGACTTTTGTCCACAGGTGCGCACATGCAGGCGTGACCACTTGCACGCAGATACGGACCCAGTCCTTTTAGTCATTCCCGCACATGCAATGGAATTTACACAGGTGTGGCATCACAGATGCGGCTAAAGGTACGTAGGTATGGAAGAACTGGACAGAAAAGTGGGATTTTGAGGGTTTGATTCCCATTTCGATTTTGGGACTTTGAGAGCTCGGTGTGAGGAAATTTTCGAGATTTCTTCAAGATGATTATTGGGGTAAGTGATTCTAACTCGGATTGGACTATATTCCATGAATCTATTGTTATTTTCATCATCTAATTAGAGATTAGAGTTGTAAATTTGGGGGGAAATGGTAGAAACTTCATAGACTTAAATTTCAAGTTTTGGAAGGTGATTTGAGGTTGGATTCGAGTAATTCTTGTATGGTTGGGCTCGTGAGTGGATGGGTGTTCATATTTTGTGACTTTTGTCTGATTTCGAGATATGGGCCCGGGGGCCGGTTTGAGCCAATTTCGGATTTTGGGCTATATTTTAGTAGTTTTCTTGTGAAATTGATCCCTTTAGCCTTTACTGATTGTGTTGTATTACTTGTGGCTAGATTTGGGATATTTGGAGGCCGATTTGAGAGGCAAAGGCATCACGGAGTAAGATTTTACTCGGATTGAGGTAAGTAACAGTCTTAAAGCTAGTTTTGAGGGTATGAAATCCCGAGAATTTGTATGATGTGAATATTTGGTGGTTATGCACATGCTAGGTGACGGACGTGTGAGCGTGCACCGTGAGGAATTGTGACTTGGTCCGTCCCATGAGACTGTAAAGTCGAATAGCCATTGTTATTACTTGTTTTTCCTTGTCTGAGCAATTGACCGCCTTTCATGTTAGAAGCCATGCTTAGGCCATATGATATCACTATTGGGACCCGCAGCCGTCGAATACTTGTTGAATTGTCTGTTAATTGCTGTCTTATACTCAGTCACAGTCTTGCTTGTGTGTTATATCCTCGTTCCCTCTTATTTCTTGTTGATACTTGTTATATTCTCTGTTTGGGCCAATTATTACGATATTCTGTGAGCCCGAGGGGCTGGAGAGGTTAGTGACTCAGATAGGGCCTGAATGTCGGGTTTAGAGCTATGTGAGATATATTGGATCGGGCTGCACACCGCAGCAAATATTAGATCGGGTTGCATGTGGCAACAAGCATTCCAGCCATATATCGGATCGGGCTGCATGCCGCAATAATATATGGATCGAGCTGCACGCCGCAGTAGTATTGGGTCGGGCTGCACGCCGCAACAATATATAGCGCTTGGGCTGTAGGAGCTCCTCCGGAGTCTGTACACCCCCAGTGAGCGCAGGTACCTTTGATTATGAGTATTGAGGCTGAGAGCCGAGTGATTGAGCTGTTGAGATAGATGAGTGACAGTAGCCCTGTGAGGCTATACTTGCTCTTAATTGTTGTTGCACTTTGTTGCTAATTATTGTTGTTGTGAAATTTTCTGGAGGGCTTGTATTGTTATACCCCGAGCTCGAAATTACTGAAATTATTGAAATTACTGAAATGCACTGCATTTGTGTAATTCGTCACTGCTTCTCAGTTCCTTATTTAATTATGTTACTTACTGAGTTGGACGTACTCACGTTACTCCCTGCACCTTGTGTGCAAATTCAGGTGTGACTGGACGTGGAGGTCATTGAGTTCGTGCGCAGTTGATCTTCCAGAGATTTACGAGGTAGCTGCCGGCGTTCACAGAACTTGTGCTCCTTCCTTATTATCTTTCTTTCTTTGTATTGATATCTAGACGCAGACTATTGTAGACACTATTTTTTAGATTGAGAGTCTAGTTGCTCATGACTTAGTGACACCCCGATGTCGGGCTATTTTTCTGCACTTATATTTTATTTAGATTTTACCTCGTATTTGTGAGAAACTCCGGTTATTTTAAATGTCTTAATTTATTTTTGTTAAATTTTGAAAATATTTTGGAAAGGTCGGCTTGCCTAGTACCATGATAGGTGTCATCACAACGGGTTAGGTTTGGGGTCGTGATAGTAGGGCTCTGCCGTCTGGAGATCTTGAAACTTCTTAAATTTATAGGTTTTCAAATTTTCAATAAGATCATCAATGGTCATTATGTGAAGATTCCTAGATTCGGTGATAGCATTATTCTTAATTTCCTAGAAAGCAGGCAAGATACTATGAATCTTCCTTATGATTTTGTTTATCGGGATAATTTTACCAAGAGAGATTAACTTAGTAGTAATCTATGTGGACCAGGTATACATGTCTTGGATAGTGTTCCCCTCCTTTTTACAGAGTTCATATTGCCTTGTGAACATATCTATCTTGGACAATTTGACCGGGTTCGTAACTTCATGTGTAGTCTATAATGCATTATAGATATACTTAGAATTAGTGCATACAGAAATTTGATTATACTTATCAAGTTCGATGCGATAAATTATAATCTTCTTAGATTTGACCTCTTACGAACAACCTTGACATCTTCATTATTATATTGCTCCCTGGTTTTAGGGCCATTAACTATCCCTTTTTCATCTTAGGACCTTTCTAAACTATCTCTCAAAGTTATAAATCTTTTCCTTCCAGAAAATCGCATTCTATCTTTTCACCATCCATAGTATTTTCTATTGAAAATTTGTGGCCTTGTGGTTGATTATCCTTCCTGAGCATCCAGAGATGCAGCCATCTTGGATCCTTTTAGGTGTTAATCTTTCTTGAAAGAACCTGTTTTGACACTAATTATTAATTTAGGATGCACCAAGGCACAAGGTGGGTTGAATTGTCTCACTCCTGATTTTCGTGTGTTAAATAACCTGGTTCTTTAATCTAAGAATTCTAGTCTCATACAATAATTAAAATGTGGGAATTAAACAAATACAATGACTTTTATGTGAAAAACCTCATTGCTCAAGGGAGTAAAATCACGACCTATCCTCATAGGATTTGCCTCAATATTTTACTAACTTCAAAGAGTGGTTTGGGGTTACAACTTAATAACCAAATGGACTAACTCTAGTACCTTAACCCCTACATTCAATCCAATTGCAGTTATCTTTTTTCAGAATATAAACTCTTGTGTAGAAACTAAAAGTTAAACAGACTCTTCATATTTATTTACCTACACTACACTTCTCAATAAGCAGAATAGGATACAATTTAGAACAATTGACTCATCTCTAGACAAGTAAAGAACTTGAGTAGCTTCGTCTTGAGGATCATGTTCTTTAGTTGAGTAATTTGATTCTTTGAAAGCACCTCTTACAATGAATTGCTATATTTCTTGAGTAACTTTTTTGAAACTGTGAGTGTATAGTGTATGACCTAAATAACTTCAATATGATGCTTTATATAGGAGTGAGGTTGACCGAGTCCATTTTTAATTTTATCTCCAAGACCTAACATAAATTAGTCACCTCTTAAGGAAAACAAATCCTAAAGGATTATATTTTATTTCCATAAGAGGCTCCTTTACACGTCTTCCTTTCCATGCATGTATTCACATAATTAATGAATTTATGTTGAACACAAATTCCTTCCGCTTGTATTTTTCTTGTATCCCACGAACAAAATCTATCCAATTATCAAAAACTTGCAGTAGGAAACATCTTCAGCTTCTACTCAACATACTTCAAGCGACTTGTTTCTTTTGCAAATGTTTGTTAATCATTTAAACAAATTAAGCTCGGTCTCAACACAGTAGCTAGAGCACACGGCTGAACAATTCTAAATGGACTCTGACTTTGCCAAATCTATCCTATCAGATATAAAAAATAATAAGTTTAAATACATTTGTAATTCAGACTAACTACAATTTGAATATGTGCATATTATTTTTCCCTTTTGGTGTATGTATCCTAACACTGCATAATATTTGAGAATTTAAGTGGAAGAAACATAATTCCATTGTTCACACAAACACTTCAATTACTTGTTGGCTATCTTGCTTGAGGACTATTTCCACACAAAAATGAATAAAGACAACATTAATGTACGTGGTTTGAACAAAATGGGGTGATTAGATCTAAATAAAAGAAAAGTGGAAAAGGAATGTGGAATTCGCATTCCAAGTATACGTCTCTTTGTTTGTTCATAGTGCTATTAATTTGTAAGATCGCTTTATTGTTTTGTTCTATTCCATATTCGATGGCTTTTCCTTCTGCATATAATATAATATACTATTAGAACAAATAGAGAAAGAGCTATGCCCCCCTCCCCCCACAACAGAGATAGAGACAAAGAGAGATATAGTGAGAGAAAGAGAGAAATATGCATGAAACGTCTTTATCTTTATGGGACGTGCATGTATGTATTGAGTGTCAGATAAGATTAATATGAGAAGGTTTTTTTGTAACTTCACCGTAGTTTGTGAATGAAAGCAAGGGAATAAAGGTATGAACAAAGGAACTAATTAAAGGACAACATTAAGCTTTTCACCTTTAAATATTTCATATACTTTAAACCATAGTAATGCCCTTGCATGGTGGGTTAAGCAAATTTACCTATATATTGTATATGTCTTTATAGGTATATGTACACAGACACAGTAGCGAAGCCACATGGTTACCAGGGTGGTCAGTTGACCACCCTTCGTCGAAAAATTACATTGTATATATAGATAAAATATTATGTTTTAGAGGTATATCACATATTGAACACTCTTTGTCGGAATTTTTTTTCACTTCTTTCAAATTTAAATACTCTTGAATAAATTCCTAGCTTGGCCACTGACAGACATGCATGTATATTCATAGGAGGTTTTATAATTATCATGGGAATAATTTATATCATGGGAATACGTTATGTAAGACTAGTAATTATATCATAAGAAGTCTAATATGCTAATATAAAAAATATAGCAAACAATAGTACTTATTGTTATAAATATATTATATTAAGGATGTTCATTTAGTATTCCGTTATAAATAAGCTTCCTGAAGAAGCTTATCCATATGGGGCTCCGCCGTAAATATGTTTATCTATTTAGTACTCTATTGGAAATAACCCTCCTGAAGAAGCTTATCCTTTCGGTACTCTGTTATGAAAAAATATTACCCCCGGTACAAGATTATCTATATCTGGTACAATGAGCTTATCATTTCGGTACTCTGTTATGGATAAATATTAACCCAGGTAGAAGATTATATATATCTAGTACAATAGCAGCTTGTAGTAGCAGCTTATAGAGCAGCTTGCAGTTGTAGCTTACACATCAACTTCCTTTCTTCTATAAATAGAGGAGATTTCAGTTCATTATGTACATCAGTTTGAAATTAAATAATATATCAGTTTCTCTCTATACTTTTCTTTACTTTACAGTCTTTATTTTATAACACGTTATCAGTACGAGACTCTGCCATCTCGAGCAAATACTTTGAAAGTATCAGAGATACGAACTTTCTTTTTCTAAATAATGTCAAATCTTTCTAAACTTGAATTTGTAGCCCTGGATATATCGGGCAAAAACTACATGTCTTGGGTGCTTGATGCTGAAATTCATCTTAATGCGATGGGTCTGGCAGACACTATTAAGGACAAAAATTAAGCATCAAAATAAGACCGTGCTAAAGTAATGATATTCTTACGCCATCACCTTGATGAAGGCTTGAAAATAGAATATCTCACTATTAAAGATCCAGTAATACTGTGAAATAATTTAAAAGATAGGTATGACCACCTGAAGTTGGTCGTTCTTCCACAGGCATATTATGATTGGACTCATCTAAGGCTACAAGATTTTAACCATTTGAGGGAATATAATAGTCTGTTTGGCCAAGCTTTTTTTGGGCCAAAAGTGCTTTTTTTGGCCAAAAGCACTTTTGGCCAAAAATTGAGGTGTTTGGCCAAACTTTTGGTAGGAAAAAAGTGCTTTTGAGGAGAAGCAGAAGCAGTTTTTGAGAAGCAGAAAAAAGTAGCTTCTCTCCAAAAGCACTTTTCTGAGAAGCACTTTTGAGAAAAATACACTTAGAAGTAATTTTCAAAAGCTTGGCCAAACACTAATTACTGCTCAAAAGTACTTTTCAAATTAATTAGCCAAACACAAAGTGTTTCTCACCAAAAGCACTTTTTTTAAAAGTACTTTTGAGAAAAGCACTTCTCAAAATAAGTTAATTGTAGAAGCTTGGCCATACAAGCTATAATTTTGCTACGTTAAGAATTATTTCCCAATTAAAATTATGTCGTGATAATATTACTGATCATGATATGTTGGAGAAAACTTTTACCACTTTTCATGCTTCGAATATGCTCCTGCAACAGCAATATCGAGAGATGGGATTCAAAAAATATTCTGAACTTATCTCACATCTTCTTATAGCCGAGGAACATAATGGGCTATTAATGAAAAACCATGAAAGCCGACCTACCGGTTCTTATCCATTCCCTGAAGTGAATGAAACAAGCTTCCACCAAGCTAAGCATGGAAGAGGTCGTGGTCATGGCCGTGGTCGGGAAAGAAACTCTAATCATGATAATAATAATGCACCAAAGAACCCTCCTCACCACTAGCAGTGGAAAAGGAAGGAATAAAAGCATGAAGCGGTGCAAGCAATAAATTCAGAAAACGCTTGCTATAGATGTGGAGGAAAATGGCACTGGTCACGTACTTGCCGTATGCCAAAGCACCTGGTTGAGCTTTATCAAGCCTCCCGAAAGAAAACAGAGAAAAATATTGAAGCAAATTTTATTTCTAAAGATAATTTAGATTTCATGCATTTGGATGTAGCTGATTACTTTGCACTTCCGGGAGGAGAAACAAGTTATGTGATCGATGATGAATCTGTAGAAATATAAATATTTTAATTTTTGTTGATTGTAGTAGATAATATGGTTATGTAATTGTTGTACATAAATAAAAGTTGTGCTTTGATAATGATGTTTACTATCATATTTATTTTGTTTATGTCATTTTGAAGAATATGGATAATCCTTAAATTATGTTTGGATAAAAGACCAATCATGGAGATATTTGTGTAATTGATAGTGGAACAATTCATGCCATATTCAAAGATCAGAAATACTTTTCTTATTTGCATAAGGAAAAAGTAAATGTTTCAACAATTTCTGGTAATATAAGTTTGATTGAAGGCTCTGAAAGAGCCACTATATTTCTTTCTAAGGGAACAAAACTTATTATAGGCAATTCATTATTCTCCTCCAAGTCTCGAAGAAATTTGTTGAGTTTTATAGATATCCGCCGAAATGGGTATCATGTTGAGACGATAGATGAAATGAATGTGGAATATCTTTGTATTACAAAGAATGTTTCTGGTCAGAAGTGCATTGTAGAAAAGTTACTAAATTTATCTTCTGGCTTATACTATTCAAAGATTAGTACGGTTGAAGCACACTCTATCGTAAACCAGAAGTTTACTGATTCAAATATTTTTGTGCTTTGGCATGGCCGTTTGGACCATCCTAGATTAATAATGATGAGACGAATTACTAAAAATTCAAGTGGGAATCCATTAAAGAACCTGAAGATTCTTACAAATGGTAAATTTTTTTGTGATGCTTGTTATCAAGGAAAAATGATCACTAGACCATCTCCAATGAATGTTAGCATTGAACCCCCTGCCTTTTTAGAACGTATACATGGGGATATATGTGGTCTTATTCACCCATCAAGTGGGCTGTTTAGATATTTTATGGTTTTAATAGATGCATATTCAAGATGGTCTCATGTGTACCTACTATCATCTCGCAACCTGGCGTTTGCAAAGCTATTAGCCCAAATAATTCGATTAAGGGAACAATTCCCAGATTATCCTATAAAGGCTATTCGCCTTGAAAATGTTGGAGAATTCTCATCTCAAGCTTTTGATGATTATTGTCTATCCGTTGGGATAAAAGTTGAACATCCTGTGGCTTATGTTCATACTCAAAATGGCCTTGCAGAGTCATTTATTAAACTCATGCAATTGATAGCAAGACCACTACTTATGAAAACAAAATTGCCCACTACTATTTGGGGCCATGATATCTTGCATGCATCATCACTTATCCGTCTTAGACCGGTACATTATAGTAAATATTCTCTATTATAATTAGTATTTGGTCATGAACCAAATATTGCCCATCTATGAATTTTCGGATGTGCTGTATATGTGCAGTAGCACCACCACAACGCAGTAAGATGGGCACACAAAGAAGGTTAGGAATGTATGTTGGGTTTGAATCACCCTCTATTATTCGCTATCTTGAACCATTGACAGGAGATTTACTTACTACTCGATTTGCAGATTGTCGCTTTGATAAAATAAATTTCCCACAATTAGGAGGAGATAAAAAGGAAATCAAAAGAGAAATTGTGTGGAAAAATTCATCATTATCTCATTTTGATCCACGTACCCCTATATAATCAGGAGTTCGAGAAGATCATCCATTTATAAAATATAGCAAATCAAATGCCAGACGCATTTACTGAGTTGAAAAGGATAACTAAGTCACATATCCCTGCAGAGAATGTGCCTATCTGAATTTATGTCCTAATAGGACCATCTACTGGCATGAGAGCTAGTGAACCTAAAGCACGCCTGAAGCGTGGTAGGCCTTTGGGTTCTAAGGATCAAAATCCTCGAAAAAGAAAATCGACAAATGATCAAAACGATACTATGAAGGGATCTCCTGAAGAGACTCATGATCTGATTTGTTCTGAGATTCCTGAAGAAATCAATGAACTTGATACTCAAGTGAGTGAGAAGCTTTTAATAAGTTCTACTGGTGATGGGATTAATTTAAATCGATCTGAAATAGTGGTGGATAATATTTTTGCATATAATGTTGCACTAAAGATTATGCAAGATAGTGAGGATATTGAACCCCGATCTATTGAAGAATGTCGACAAAGATCTGATTGGCCAAAATGGCAAGAGGCAATTCAATTAGAATTAAAAGCACTTGCTAAAAGAGAGGTCTTTGGACCACTAGTCCAAACACCTGCTGGTATAAAACTAGTTGGTCATAAATGGGTTTTTGTGTGAAAAAGGAATGATAAAAATGAAATTGAAAGATACAAAGCCCGCCTTGTCACACAAGGATTCTCACAACGACCTGGAGTCGATTTTGATGAAACATATTCACCAGTTATGGATGCCATATGTCACGACCCAACATACTAACCTATCATGATGGTGCCTATCGTGGTACTAGGCAAGCCGACATCTATGAAATAACTCCAACACTTAACAAAAATTGGATTTAAAATAGTTTAAATGATAACAACTTCTCATAAACAGGATAGAAATCCAAAATACAACGCGAAAATTCCCAACATCGGGGTGTCACTGAGTACATGAATATCTATACATCACAAGTCTGGGAAACACTGTCTAATATAGTCTGAAATGAAATATAATAAGCGGAAAGATAGGTAAGGAGAGACAAGGTCTGCGAAACGCCGACAGCTACCTCAAAATCTCCAGAAGAACAACTGTGCGCGAATATCAATACTCACTATGTCCGGGAACACCTGGATCTGCACACAAAGTGAAGGGTGTAGTATGAGTACAACCAACTCCACAAAAAATAATACTAAATAAAGAACTGAAATTAATGACGAGCTTCACAGTTATAGTTCAATTACAGTGATTTCAAGATAAGGAAGTAGGCATGCTTTCAAGTTCGACAATTAAGGCCAAAACAGTAATTTCATGTCAAGTTCAACTGAAACGGAGTGTAATATCTTCCAGAAATTATAAAGGCAGTGATACTGTCACACCCTAAACCTGAAGGGGCATGGCCGGCACCCGGTACCATACTCGGCCCGAGCGTACCACTCTGTAATTGTGAACTCTAGAGGGGTAAAACTCAACCTAGACCGACAAGGCCATATTCTGAATCATCTAAAAATATCGTCTCTCTCATCTGAGGTGTAAACATACATATATATATATATATATATTTATATATATATATATATATATATATATATATATATATATATATTTAAATATATATATCTATATATAAATGTGCAGGCTGACGAGGCCGCCATGAATATCTACTGATATACAAACTATACAGGACTTGTCTACAAGCCTCTAGAGATAGTTGAACTGTATCATGGTCGGGACAGGGCCTCGACCTACCCATCAAACCTGTATATATAAAACAGACTCCAAGGTCTAGACCTGGTAACTCTGGGGAAGTGGAGCTTACCAACCAAGCTGATATTTGACTCTGTCTACTAGGAAGGTCTATCTAGCTGTCTATCAGGACCTGCAGGCATGAAATGCAGCGTCCTCAGCAAAGGGACGTTAGTACAAATAATGTACTAAGTATGTAAGGCAACAGAATAAATGAAAGCTGAAACTGAACTGATGATATAATAACTGAATGTAACTGGGAGTCAAAAATAATCTGAAGATATGCTTACCTGTTGATACTGACTCAACTCTCTCCATATAGTATGTAAAATAGTTGTCCGGCCCTATAAGGCTTGGTATGTGTAACTGTCCTGCCGTAGTAGGCTTGCTCATAGGCGCTCGACCATACTAGGCTCTGTATCTCGGCCATTCAGGGCTCGCTCATAGGCGCTCGGCCATAGTAGGCTCGGTATATAACTTACCATCTGATCAGAGGTTGCCCAATAGGGGCCTGCCCACCGATTATAGCTCAATGGTGGTGACAATACTGTAATACTGTATATATAAATACTCTCTGCTCTCTTGGCTGAAAGAAGACAATACTAAACTGAATATGAAGTCCCGATAAGGGAGAATACTATAACTTCTTAGACTAGGATAATGTGAATAAATTCAGGAATACGAACTTCTCTTTATGTCTTGTTATCAAACTCATATAGTTACGGGATCATGCCAAAATGAAGAAAGGTTTAGCCTTAGCATACCTTATCACAATCTTTACAATCACCAACTTGAACTTGCCTCTTCTCACTTAATCTACAACAACGATAATAATACTATCATTAAGTTACGAAAGGTACAACTAACATACAAAGAACGACAAGCTTATTTTGTATTAAAACGGACAGCATCTCCCCTATAATCCTTACTTCCTCCAAATTCAAGATAATACCAACAACCCCAAAAAAAACAATAAAAACATATATACATTGTTTTCCAACCTTATGCACACCACACAATACTACAAAACAGCCCAACACACCCCAATCTCTTCATACACAAAACGACCATTGTAGTAGTGTCAACAACCCGAAAGTGTTACGACGAACGACCAACCCAACATCCTGCATTTATGTGGTGTTTCTCCACAACCGTCCTCCTCCAAAACTATACAAAATAGTAGTAAAACACGCAGCCCAACAGTACCACAAAACAGTCTACAAAACAGTCCACAAAATAGTCCGCTACAAGTGAATAACTCAAACTCACGGCTTCCGATCACCGTCCTGTGAGTTCTTACAAATATAGAACGACTTACTATGCATATACAGCAGAAAAAAATGGATGAAAGAGAGCAGTAAACTTACCTTATTTGTTGGATAACTCGGCTCCTATATTAGTTCTTCAAACTCTAGGCTTTACCTCCAATTAGTACTTGAAAGGGAGAGAAAATCAATTGGGGTTTGGGGGAAATTTTTGGGAGGAGTTTTGCAGAGATTAAGTCTGATTATTTTACCCTATTATCATCCTAATATATGAAGGGGATAGTTCTTTAAAAAGGCATCTTTGAACGACCCGAACTGGCCCATTTTTGGACGACCCAAACAGGCCCGGTTTTGGATTCTCGTTTAAGCAAGTAGGTGACAGTCTACGCAGTCTCGGAAAAATGCTCATATATCGCTACTCCTATATCGTATTGACAAACGGTTTAATGCATTGGAAAATAGACTAATAGATCTTTAATATTATGGGTGGAACACCCCATAACTCTACGTATATTGGGAGAACAATGGCAGTTATATTTGACCCAAAGTTTCAGTAAAACTTATGAACGTAACTTGTGATGACTTTCATCGACTTTTGTTCCACCACTCGCTTGACTTCAAAACATAACACACGACTATCATACGACTAACATAAATCATAACATAACCTCCTTATAAATTTAAACACCATGGTCTCACACCAAAAGTATATGTTATAACATTCCCAATTTGTCAACTTTCGACGAAACATTATTGTTTTTCAATTCTTTAGCTTCTGAACCTTCCAATCATCTTTGTACTTGTTGTTCATGATCTTCAATATTTGTAACCTCCAAGGTAATATGATTAAATTACTTTGTAAACTTTTCAAATATGATTTCATTTCTGAGCTTATATCAATTAACTTACGACGTACTCGTACGTACGAAAACATAGGTTGTAACAGATACATGGCAGCCAAGTGCAAAAAATATGAAATCAAATGCATCCTCCCAGGGCCATAGTGACTCAGCCTTCCCATTCACTCAGCACTCGGCACTCACACTCAATAGATACCAGCGCTCACTGGGGGTGTGTGCAGACTCCGGAGGGGCTCCTTTAGCCCAAGCACTATAATCCGCATGGACAACTCACGTGCTTTAACATAAAATCTGAATCCACACGGACAACTCACATGCTGCACGGACAACTCACATGCTATGTCATAATATCTGGATCCGCACGGACAACTCACGTGCTGCACGAATAACTCACGTGCTATAGTATAATATCTCACAATCAGGCCCTCGACCTCACTCAGTCATCAACATATCCAGTCTCTCGGGCTCTCAGAAATCATAATAAGCAGCCCAGACAGCAATGATATGATGCATCAACAATGAACAATAGAGGCTGAGACGTAATATACAAATAAACTGTGACTGAGTACAAGAAAGCAATTTAGCAAATAATTCAACATGTACACGACCTCTGTGGGACCCTACAATGCACACACGTAGTCTAAACATGATATGTGGTTAAATTTCTCTAATACATGGAGATATAACAGATAACAGTAGATTATTCACTACACAGTCCCATGGAATTTTACCAAGTCACAATTCCTATGGTGCACGCCCACATGCCCATCACCTAGCATGTGTGTCACCTCAAAAACAAATACATGACACGTAATATGGGATTTCGTACCCTCAAAACCAAATTTAAAACCGTTACTTGCCTCAATCCGAGCAAATCTCTACTCCAATATACTCTTGCCTCGCGAAACGGCCTCCGGATGCCTCGAATCTAGGCATAAACATTGCGATATAATCAATACGGGCTAAAGGAATCAACTCCATAAGAAAATGCTAAGATATTAATCAAAATAAAAAATAGGCTCAAAAGCCGGCCCACTTCTTGAAATCCGACAAAAGTCACAAAACCCGAAAGCCCATTTGACAACGAGTCTAACCATACCAAATTTATTAAAATCCGACACCTAATCATCACCCAAATCCCCAAATCAAACTCTCCAAATCTCTAGCCTTAAACTCCCAATTTACACCTTAAATACACATGACTAGGTGGAAAAATCAATGGGGAAGCAATATTATTGATCAAAAATAAGCACAAGGGACTTACCTCAAGAATCCCCTCGAAAACCCTCTCAAAATATTGCATATACCGTGCTTGAAATGTTAAAAGTGAAGCCAAAATCGCGAGCCCTTATTTTAATAATCTGCCCAGGCTTTTCGCACTTGCGGAAGCGCTTCTGCGGTCAATTCCTCCGCTTTTGTGAAAATCACTTGAGTCCCCCAGGCCCGCATCTGCGCTCCAGGTTTCGCACCTGCGGAGTCGCTTCTGCGGCCTTCCACCCGCTTCTGCGGAAATAAGATTCACTCTCAATTCCACATCTGCGAAGCCTTGCTCGCACCTGCGGGCTCGCAGATGCGGTAAATCCCTCGCAACTGCGCCCTACCCAGGCCAGCCCAAATCCGCTTCTGCGTATACCCAACCGCATCTGCGACATCGCATGTGCGGAAATGACCTCGCACCTATAACCTCAGCTTACCTCCTCCCTGTCCGCTTCTGCGGTTCACCTCTCGCTTCTGCGAGATCGCACTTGCGATCCCCACTCTGCAGGTATGATTACACCAGAAGCTGTGAGCTTCAGCACTTCCCTCAAACTTCAATTCGATCCGTTAACCATCCGAAATCACCCTGAGGCCCCCGGGACCTCAATCAAACATACCAACAAGTCTTAACACCTCATACAAACTTAGTCGAGCCTTCAAACCACCTCGAACAACATCAAAAACACGAATCGCACATAGATTCAAGCCTAATGAACTTTGAAACTTCCAATTTCTACAACCGATGCCGAAACCTATCAAATCACATCTGATTGATCCCAAATTTTGTACACAAGACAAAATTAACACCACGGACCTACTCCAACTTTCGGAATCAGAATTCGACCCAGATATCAAAAGGTTCACTCCCGGTCAAACTTTCCAAAAATTCAACTTTTGCCATTTCAAGCCTAATTCCACTACGGACCTCTAAATCACAATTCGGACATGCTCCTAAGTCCAAAATCGCCTAACGGAGCTAACGAAAACATAAAAACTTCATTCTGGAGTCATTTACTCAAAGATCAGCATCTGGTCAATTACTTCAACTTAAGCTCGCAACCGTGAGACTAAGTGTCTCATTTCATCTTGAAATCTGACCGGACCCAAACCGACTACCCCAGCAAGTTACATGACAGCTATAAAGTACAAAATGAGCAGTAAATGGGGGAACGGGGCTACAACTCTCAAAATGACCGGCCGGGTCGTTACATCCTCCCCCTCTTAAACAAACGTTCGTCCTCGAACGGGTCTAGAAACATACCTGGAGTCTCAAATAGGTGTGGATATCTACTCGGTATCTCCCGCTCGATCTCCCAAGTAGCCTCCTCAACTGGCTGACCTCTCCACTGCACCTTTACTGAAGCTATGTCCTTTGACCTCAACTTTCGAACCTGCCGATCCAAAACGGGCACTAGTTCCACATCATAAGTCAGATCACCATCCAACTAAACTGTGCTGAAATCCAAAACATGAGACGGATCGCCGACATACTTCCAGAGCATAGAAACATGAAATATGGGATGTACACTCGACAAACTAGGTGGCAAGGCAAGCTTGTAAGCCACATCCCCAATCCTCTAAAGTACCTCATATTGCCCAATATACTGAGGGCTCAACACTCCCTTGTTCCCGAACCTCATAACACCCTTCATGGGTGAAACCTTGAGCAGTAAATTCTCCCCAACCATGTAAGCAACATCACGGACCTTCCTGTCAGCATAACTCTTCTATCTGGACTGCGCTGTGCGAAACCGCTCCTGAATTATCTTAACCTTTTCCAAAGCATCCTGGACCAAGTCAGTACCCAATATCCTAGCCTCCCCAGGCTCAAACCAACCCACAGGAGATCTACACCATCTCCGATACAAAGACTCATACAGAGCCATCTAAATGCTTGACTGGTAGCTATTGTTGTAGGTAAATTACGTGAGTGGCAGAAACTGATCCCAAGAACCCCTAAACTCAATTACACAAACGCGTAGCATATCCTCCAATATCTGAATAGTGCACTCAGACTGTCCGTCTGTCTGAGGGTGAAATGTTGTGCTCAACTCAACCTGGGTACCCAACTCTCATTGCACAGCTCTCCAAAACTGCAATGTGAACTGCGTGTCCCGATCCGAAATGATCGACACAGGCACGTCGTGGAGGCGAACAATCTCTCGGATGTAAATCTCAGCCAACCGCTCCAAAGTATAAGTTGTCCTAACTGGAATGAAGTGTGCGGACTTGGTCAGCCAATCCACAATCACCCAAATAACATCGAACTTCCTCGAACTTCGTTGGAGCCCAACTACAAAATCCATGGTGATCTGCTCCTATTTCCACTCTGGAATCTCTAACCTCTGAAGGAATCCGCCCGACCTCTGATGCTCATACTTTACCGTTGACAGTTGAGGCACCGAGCTACAAACCCCACTATATCCTTCTTCATTCTTCTCCACCAATAATGTTGCCTCAACTCCTGGTACATCTTTGCGGCACTCGGATGAATGGAATACCGCGAACTGTGGGCCTCCTCAAGAATCAACTCACGTAGCCCATCCAAATTAGGCATACAAATCCGACCCTACATCCTCAATACCCCTTCACCGCCAATAGTAACATCTCTGGCATTACCGTGCTGAACCGTGTCCTTAAGGACAAGCAAATGAGAGTCATCATACTGTCACTCTCTGATGCGATCATATAAAGTAGACCAAGAAACCACACAAGCCAAAACTCTGCTCGGCTCAGAAACTTCCAATATGACAAACTGGTTGGCCAAGGCCTGAACTTCCAAGGCTAAAGGCCTCTTTACTACTGGTAGATATGCTAAACTCCCCAAACTCTCTGCATTGCGACTCAAGGCATCGGCCACCACGTTGGCCTTTGCGGGATGATAGAGTATGGTGATGTCATAATCCTTAAGAAGCTCCAACCATCTCCGCTGCCACAAGTTAAGATCCTTCTATTTAAACAGATGTTGTAGACTCCGGTGATCGGTGAACACCTCACAAGGAACACCATACAAATAGTGCCGCCAGATCTTCAAGGCATGAACAATAGCTGCTAACTCGAGGTCGTGGACATGATAGTTCTTCTCATGCA
The DNA here is from genome assembly GCF_000715075.1 of Nicotiana tabacum. Classification (NCBI taxonomy): domain Eukaryota; kingdom Viridiplantae; phylum Streptophyta; class Magnoliopsida; order Solanales; family Solanaceae; genus Nicotiana; species Nicotiana tabacum. Next base: position 49,770,703 of record NC_134092.1, on the reverse strand, counting down.
CCTTTAGTTGTTTAGACGTGTAGGCATTCACCCTACTATTCTGCATCAACACTGCGCCGAGACCAATGCACGACGCATCACAATATACTGTATAGGACCCCGAACCAGTAGGCAACACCAACACTGGGACTGTAGTCAAAGCAGTCTTGAGCTTCTGAAAGATCTCCTCACAATATTTGGTCCACCTGAACTGAGCACCCTTCTGGGTTAACCTGGTCATAGGTGCTGCAACAGACGACAAACCCTCTACAAATCGATGGTTATACCTCACCAAGCCAAGAAAACTCCGGATCTCCGTAGCTGAGAATGGTCTGGGCCAACTCTGCACTGCTTCAATCTTCTTCGAATCTACATTGATCCCTTCACTCGATATCACATGGCCCAAAATGCCACTGAATCTAGATAGAAATCACACTTCGAAAATCTTGCATACAACTTCTCCTCCCTCAAGGTCTGGAGCACAGTCCTCAAGTGCTGCTCATGATCCTCCCGGCTTCAGGAATACACAAGAATGTCGTCAATAAACACAATGACGAATGAGTCAAGATAGAGATGAAATACATTGTTTATCAAGTGCATGAATGTTGTTGGGGCGTTGGTCAGCCCAAAAGACATCACAAGGAACTCGTAATGACTATACCGAGTCTTGAAAGTAGTCTTCGGGATATCTGGCTCCCGAATCTTCAATTGATGATAGTCTGAACACAAGTCGATCTTGGAGAACACCCTAGCACCCTAAATCTGATCAAATAGGTCATCAATACGTGGCAATGGATACCTGTTTTTCACTGTAACCTTGTTCAACTGGCAATAATCAATACACATTCGCATAGAACCATCCTTCTTCTTTACAAACAAGACAAGAGCACCCCAAGGCAACACACTATTCCTAATAAACCCCTTATCAAGGAGTTGCTGCAGTTGTTCCTTCAATTCCTTCAACTCAACGAGTGATATACGATACGGTGGAATATAATTGGGTTGAGCGACCGGCGCCAAGTCATTACCAAAATCAATATCCCTGTCGGGCGGCATGTCCGGTAAGTCTGCAAGAAACACGTCCGGAAACTCTCGCACCACCGGGACAGATTCAATAGTAGGAGTATCAGCTCCAACATACCTCACAAAGGCCAAATAAGACAAACAACCCTTCCCAACCATCTGCTGGGCCTTCAAATGTGAAATCACTCTATTGGGAACATTGTCTAGAGAACCTCTCCACTCGATCCTTGGCAACCCCGACATCGTTAACGTCACGGTTTTAGCGTGACAATCCAGAACAGCATGACATGGAGACAACCAATCCATACCCAATATCACATTAAAGTCCACCATACTAAGCAATAAAGGATCAGCTCTAGTCTCCAATCCCCCAATAGTCACTATACACGACCGATATACACGGTCCACAATAATAGTATCGCCCACTGGCGTAGTTACACAAACAGATGAAACTAAGGACTCACGGGGCATATCCAGATAATGAGCAAAATATGATGATACATATGAATAAGTGGAACCAGGGTCAAATAATGCAGAGGCATCCCTGTGGCATACTAAGACAATACATGTGATCAGTGCATCGGAGGCAACAACATCTAGTCTAGCAAGGATAGCATAGAATAAGGCCTGACCACCCCCTGCTCGACCTCCCCCTCTAGGGCAACCTCTAGCTTCCTGGGCCCTACCTCGAATTGGCTGAGTGGGTAGCATAGCTGTTGGTGCTGGTTCCATCGGCCGAGAACTCTGCTGTGGAGCACCACTCAATAACCTAGGGCAATCTCTCTTGATATGGCCAAAGACTCTGTACTCGAAACAACCCCTCCTGTGACGGAATTGCTGCTCCAGATAACCCGAGGATACCTGTAGAAGCTTGAGCGGACGAGACATGGTGAGAACTCTACGATGGTAGTGCACTGAATAAAGACTGGCCTGAATGAGCATCGTAAGAACCGTGGCTAGCTGATGCGCCACGATGAGCTGGACGAGTCATCTGAGCGGGCCTATAAGGACGACCTCTATTGTGGTAGGACTGCCCCCCAGAAGGTACTCCACCGAAACTGCCCGAACCTCAAGGCCTCTTGGCCTCCCTCTCACCCCGCTCCTGGCTACGAACTATCTCTACTGCCGAGCAATGTCAACCACCTCGTCAAAAGTGGCACCAGATACCCTCTCCATGGTCATAATCAACCGCAGCTGATACGTGAGGCCATCAATGAAACTCATGATCCTTTCCCTATCAGTGGGAACCAACCAAACTGTGTGACGAGCTAACTCAGAAAACCTCATCTCATACTGGGTCACAGACATACCATCCCGTCGAAGCTGCTCAAATTGTCTGTGCAGCTCCTCCCTACGAGACTGCGGCACAAACTTCTCCAAGAAGAGAACAGAGAACTCCTGCCATGTAAGTGGTGCAACACCGACCTGCCTATGCCTCTCACAAGCCTTCCACCATCTGAAGGAAGCCCTAGAAAACTGAAAAGTAGTGAACGAGACCCCACTGGTCACCAAAATACCTGTTGTATGAAGCATCCGCTGGCACTTATCCAAGAAACCCTGGGCATCCTCTGACTCAGCACCGCTAAATGATGGAGGCCTCCCAAATCTCTCAAGTCTGGGCTGGTGGTGCCTCCGATGTCTGAAGTCCCTGCATCGCCTGCTCTGGAGTACAGGCAGCGGGGGTATTAGTACCTCCCCTGTCCTAAGAAGTGGCTGGTACGTCCTGAGCTAAAACCACCTGAGCAAGACCAGTGCAAACTATCAATATCTGGGCCAAAGTCTCCTGGAGGCCTAGAATCACTATAGGCACAACTGGTGCTTGGGCTGGCCCCACTGGCTCAACTACATCTGGAGCTTACTCCTAAGTTGGAGCAACTGGAAGATCTTCAGGTGCTGCTCTAGCTGATGTACGAGTTGCACCTCTACCCCTCCCGCGACCTCGGCCTCTCGTGGCACTAGGTGGTGGTACTGGTGGTTATCCATCATGTCCGGTATCACGTGTCCTTACCATCTATGAGAGAATAGAATACAAAAGTTTAGTTACCGAAACCAACAAATCTGCACGACAAGATACAAGAATGTGAAATTTCCTAAGGTTTCGGCAGCCTCCCGAAGATAAGTACAGACGTCTCCGTACCGATCTGCAAGACTACTAAACTTGCTCATCACTAGTGAGACCTATGTAACCTAGGCTCTGATACCAACTTGTCAAGACCCAACATCCTAACCTATCATGATGGCGCCTAACGTGGTACTAGGCAAGCCGACATTTATGAAATAACTCCAAAACTTAACAGAAAATGGATTTAAAATAGATTAAATGATAACAACTTCTCATAAACAGGATAGAAATCCAAAATACAACGCTGAAATTCCCAACATCGGGGTGTCACTGAGTAGCTGAGCATCTATACATCACAAGTCTAGGAAACACTATCTAATATAGTCTAAAATGAAATACAATAAGCGAAAGGATAGGGAAGGAGAGACAAGGTCTGCGAAACGCCAACAGCTACCTCGAAATCTCCAGAAGAGCAACTATATGCGGAAATCAACACCTACTGTGTCCGGGAACACCTGGATCTGTACACGAAGTACAGGGTGTAGTATGAGTTCAACCAACTCAACAAGTAACAATACTAAATAAAGAACTGAAAGTAGTGACGAGCTTCACAGTTAGAGTTCAATTACAGTGATTTCAACATAAGGAAGTACGCATGCTTTCAAGCGCGAAAATTAAGGCCAAAACAGTTATTTCATGTCAAGTCCAACTGAAACAGAGTGTAATATCTTCGAGAAATTATAAAGGCAGTGATACATGAAAACCAAGTGCAACAAATATGAAATCAAATGCATCCCCCCAAGGCACAGTCACTCGGCCTTCCCATTCACTCAGCACTCAGCACTCGCACTCAATAGGTACCTACGCTTACTGGGGGTGTGTGCAGACTCCGGAGGGGTCTTTCCGCCCAAGAGCTATAATCCGCATGGACAACTCACGTGCTATATCATAATATCTTAATCCGCACGGATAACTCACGTTCTGCACGGACAACTACCGTGCTATATCATAATAGCTGGATCCGCACGGAGAACTCACATGTTGCACAGACAACTCACGTGCTATAGTATAATATCTCACAATCAGGCCCTCGGCCTCACTCAGTCATTAACCTATCTAGTCTCTCGGGCTCTCAAAAATCATAATAAGCAGCCTAGACATCAATGATATGATGCATCAATAATGAACAATAGAGGCTGAGATGGAATATACAAATAAACTGTGACTGAGTACAAGAAAGCAATTTAGCAAATAATCCAACATGTATACGACCTCTGTGGGTCCCTACAATGCACACACGTAGTCTAAACATGATTTGTGATTCAATTTCTCTAATACATGGAGAAATAACAGATAACAACAAATTATTCACTACACAGTCCTATGGAATTTGACCAAGTCACAATTCCTACGGTGCACGTCAAGGACCGTCACCTAGCATATGCGTCACCTCAAAACCAAATACATGACACGTAATACGGGGTTTCGTACCCTCTGAATCAAATTTAGAACTGTTACTTACCTTAATCCGAGCAAATCTCTACTCCAATATACCCTTGCCTCGCGAAATGGCCTACGAATGCCTCGAATCTAGGCATAAACAATGCAATATAATCAATACGGGCTAAAGGATTCAACTCCATAAGAAAATGCTAAATTATTAATCAAAATAAAAAATCGACTCAAAAGCCGGCCCCCGAGCCCACATCTCGAAATCCGACAAAAGACATAAAACCCGAAAGCCCATTCGACAACGAGTCTAACCATACCAAATTTATCAAAATCTGACACCAAGTAGTCACCCAAATCCCCAAATCAAACTCTCCAAATTACTAGCCTTAAACTCTCAATTTACACCTTAAATACACACCAACTAGGTGGAAAAATCAATGGGGAAGCAATATTATTGATCAAAAATAATCACAAGGGACTTACCTCAAGAAACCCCTCGAAAACCTTCTCAAAAAATCGCCTAAATCGTGCTTGAAATGTTAAAAGTGAAACCAAAATTGCGAACCCTTGTTTTAATAATCTGCCCAGGCTTTTCGCACCTGCGACCATATATCCGCACCTGCAGAAGTGCTTCTGCGGTCAATTCCTCTGCTTCTGCGGAAATCACTTGAGTCCCCTAGGCCCGCATCTACGCTCCAGGTTTCGCACCTACGGAGGCGCTTCTGCGGCCTTCCACCCACTTCTGCGGAAACAAGCCTCACTCTCAATTCCGCATCTGCGAAGCCTTGCTTGCACCTGCGGGCTCGCAGATGCGGTAAATCCCTCGCACATGTGTCCTACCCAGGTGTCATGCCCCAAAATCGAGGAGCGTGACCGGCGCTCAACCGAGAGAACCCGGCCGAGCAAGCCTGTTAGATTTCCTTCTACCCAAACTCATCCATGAATAAAGAGGAGATGTACTCCATTAATCAAACACTGAAAAGATTTTATTAATAACTTCCTTTTCATTCCCATTAGCAGCTTCATTCATAATTTCCAAAATGTTACAAGTTTATAGAATTAATGAAAAACATGATTTCCATATACCAACATTTCTAGTTCAATTCCCAACATCAACCACAAGACATTTTCAGTCAAGTTTTTTAGGTACACATATGAGCAATGAAGAGTCTTAAGAATATTAAGATTTTCTCACAAAATTTGGCAACATAACCGTCATTTGGAACACGACTCAAAGGCATAGCATTTTAATACACAAACCATACTTTGAACATCTATCTTTCGACATAAGGCTCATTCGGAATAATCAAGTCTATAGAGAATAACCCGGAATATAGAAGTAAGGAATCTTGAGCCAATCATACTTGATCATACGAAAACATTATGGAATTCGATTCTAAGATAGAAAGTTTAGCCAACATACCTTGATGGAGCTCTTTAGTGATATTAAAACCACCAACTACTCTTACAACTTCAATCTACATCAACATAATTCAATTGGACCAATATTAGTAACAAATTCCATAATTTAGATTTTGGCATTTTATCAAACACCTAGAGTGCATAGCATTCAACTGCCTCTAGTAATGGTGTTTCTTCCTCCAACAATACCTCCTTACCATCAACAAGAGGTACTACAACATCCTTTGTCCAGTAACTACCTTCTTAGCACCATTATAATCATCAATGAACTCACATCTACCAAATTTTACTAATTAACTCATTACAAAATCTCTACCACACCCAATAATCTAGTTTAAGTATTTATGGCTTCCAATCACCATCTCATAAATGCTAGTACTTATTCCTTGCTCATTTATTCACTAATAATCCATGCATGTAGGTTTAAGGGTGAAAGATTACCTCTTGTAGATCAAATCTTGAAAGTCAACTTTGGGGGTGTTCTTGAGATTTTGAAGAAATCCTATGGAATCCAATACAAAATCATGTTGTAACTAGTGATTGAGAAGTGAGATCATCATAAAAGCACACTTAAAAACTCACCTTAGATGTGTATTTAAAGCCTTGGCCGAATGGGTGGTGGAGAGAAAGCCCTAGTCTTGAAGAAATGACTTATCTCTCTCTCTACCCGGCCTTGGGGGTATTTAATGGGTTTCTGCGTGCGCGGCCATGGATTTGACCACGCATTGGCCGCGGATTTGAGGCAGAAACTCTCAAATATGCGCGGCCACGAATTTGGCCGCGCATCTAGCCGCGCATATGACACAGGTCGAGTAATATGGCCATAACTTTCTGAATACAAATCCGAATGACAAACGGTTTGATGCGTTGGAAACTAGATTCACCGGGATTTAATTTGATAGGTATATCACTACCTAAGTCATTATATGGAGGGAGTTCTATTCATTTGAATTTGGTTCTTGTACCAATTGAAACATCCTTTCCACTTAATGTGTCCAACTTGTTTCACACAAGTTCTTGCCATTCCCAAAACTCCTTAGTATGTTCCAACAGATCTTAAACATACATTATCAATTCAACATAATGTGGCTCTATCCCATATGTCTCCTTTAATACTCAAATACATTATCCCCAGATACCGTTGGCGCACTTTAAAAACTTAAATCATTAGGAAATTTTTACGGGGCCTTGTACCAGGCCAGCCCAAATCTGCTTCTGCGTATACCCAACTGCATCTACGGCATCGCATGTGCGGAAATGACCTCGCACCTGCGACCTCTGCTCACCTCCTCCCTAACCTCGCACCTGCGATCCCCACTCCGCAGGTGCGATTACACCCGAACCTGTGAGCTTCAGCACTTCCCTCAAACTTCAATTCGATCTGTTAACCATCCAAAATCACCCGAGGCCCCCGGGGACCTCAAGCAAACATACCAACATGTCTTAACACCTCATACGAACTTAGTCGAGCCTTCAAACCACCTCGAACAACATCAAAAACACAGATCGCACATAGATTCAAGCCTAATAAACTTTGAAACTTCCAATTTCTACAACTGATGCCGAAACCTATCAAATCACATCTGATTGACCCCAAATTTTACACAAATGTCAGAAATGACACCACGGACCTACTCCAACTTTCGGAATCGGAATCCGATCCCGATATCAAAAAGTTCACTCCCGGTCAAACTTTGCAAAAATTCAACTTTCGCCATTTCAAGCCTAATTTCACTATGGACCTCTAAATCACAATCCGGGCACACTCCTAAGTCCAAATTTACCTAACGGAGCTAACGAAAGCATAAAAACTGCGTTCCGGAGTCATTTACTCAAAGAACAACATCTAGTCAATTACTTCAACTTAAGCTCACAACTGTGAGACTAAGTGTCTCATTTCATCTTGAAATCTCACCAGACCCGAACCGACTACCCCGACAAGTTACATGACAGCTATAAAGTACAAAATGAGCAGTAAATGAGGGAACGGGGCTACAATTCACAGTTATTACAGTGCACACCCGCATACCCATCACTTGGCATATGCGTTACCTCAACACCAATCATATAACACATAATTCGGGATTTCGAAACATCAGGGCCAAGTTTAGAAGTGTTACTTACCTCAATCTGAGCAAATCTCTTCTCCAACACACCCTTGCCTCGCAAAACAGCCTCTGAATGCCTCGAACCTAGTCATAAACAGTTCGATATAATCAACATGGGCTAAAGGAATCAATTCCATAATGAAATACTAAGTTATTAATCAAAAGTTAAAAATTGACTCAAAAGCCGCCCCCCGGACCCACGTATCGAAATTAGATAAAAGTCACAAAATCTGAATGCTCATTCATCCACGAGTCCAACCATACCAAATTTATCAAAATCCGACACCAAATCGTCACCCAAATCCCCAAATCAAACTCTTCAAATCCCTAGCCTCAAACTCCTAATTTACACCTTAAATACACACCAACTAGGTGGGACAATCAATGGGAAAATCAATGGGAAAACAAGATTATTAATTAAAAATGAGCACAAGAGACTTACCTCAAGAAAACTGTCATGACCCAAAATTCAACTAGTCGTGATGGCACCTAACCCAACTCGCTAGGTAAGCCAATTAACAACTATCCAATTCCAATGAAATTTAATAAGGCAATTAAGTAAAAGAAAATATCTAAATCCTATACATTCCCTAAGGACTGGTAGTACAAATCATGAGCTTCTAAGAATAGAGTTTACAAAGCTGAAATGAAGTAAATATATCATATGTTTCAAAAGTACATAAACAGAGTTTTATAGATCTAAGGCTACCATGAACAAGAGGCAGCTACAACCGGAACGCAGGTACATCTTTAATTCCGGGTCCCGTCGATCACAGCAACGTCAACAGTCAATATCTGCACGCAAGGTGCAGAACTATAGTATGAGTATAACCGACTCCATGTACTCAATAAGTAACAAACCTAACCTTAGGTTGAAAGTAGTGACGAGCTAGAACAAAGATCGGGTCCAATACCAATATCCCACAACAATTCATAACAGTATAGTACAAGTAATAAAAGGAGTATCTTAGAAATAAAATGCTCAGCTCGTTCATAGTTCCAGAAAAGTATGCATGCTTTTTAAGTATTTCAGTGAAAACTCAAATCTTTTACCGAAATTTGCCAAAAATATGAGTAAGTTTGAAAACTGTGATTTTTCCCAAAAATCCTTTCAACAATAAATGAGATGTTTCATTTTCCTTTCAGATAGCAAGTGTAAGATGTCTCTCTATGCCCATATGTCAAAATGTATGAGAAGTCATAAATGACATGATACTATACATCATGAGAAAAAAATACATCTCTATGCATGTATGTCAAGTGTGCATGCCAAATGCGATGCAAATCAGTGATAAAGACCATATGCATACTTTTAGAGTATCAATTCACTCAGTCCTCCCAGTCACTCAGTCCTCCAAATCACTCAGTCCTCACAGTTACTCAGTCCTCCCAGTCACTCGGCACTCAGCACTTGGCACTCGCACTCAGTAGGTACCTGCGCTCACTGGGGGTGTATACAGACTCTGGAGGGGCTCCTACAGCCCAAGCGCTATAATCCGCACGGACAACTCACGTACTATAGTATCAATATCTAGATCCGCACGGACAACTCACGTGCTATAATATAATATCTCACAATCAGGCCCTCGGCCTCACTCAGTCATCAATCTCTCAAGTCTCTCGGGCTCCCAATTTCATGAAATGTCAACCCAAAAATAATGATGTGATGTATCAATATGTAGCAACAAAGACTGAGGTATGATATGAAATGAATGAACATGACTGAGTATGAAATTGCAATGTAAGCAAATAACTCAACAATAGTAACGACCTCAATAGGTCCCAACAGAGTAAGCACGTAGCCTAGACATGGTTTCTAACATGAATCACAGCTCAATAGCTCTACTACGTGGATTTCATGGTTACAGATATGATCAGGTAGCTACACAGTACCACAGAAATAACGAAATTACAACTTACACGATACACGCCCACACGCCCGTCACCTAGTATGTGCGTCACCTCAACACCAATCATATAACATGTAATTCGTGGTTTCATACCCTCAGCATAAAGTTTAGAAGTGTTATTACCTCGAACAAGCCAATTCCAATACTGAGCAAGCCAAGCGATGCTCCAAAAATTCTATCTAGCGCGTAGCAACCTCCGAACGACTCAAAACTAGCCAAAAGCAACTCAAATACATCAAATAAAGCCCAAGGAAACAATTCCAAATGAAAAAGGTCAAATCTTTAATCAAAAGCCCAAAATCAGCCAAAACGTCTAACCCGGGCCCGCACCTCGGAACCCGACAAAACTCACAAAATCCGACAACCCCTTCAATTACGAGTCCAACCATACTAATTTCACTCAAATCCAACTCCGAATCGATGTTCAAAACTCAAAAATTAACATTATGAAACTTTAGGCCAAAACCCTCAATTTCTCTTTTGGAACCCTTAATCAAATACCGAAAATCAATATAGATTCATGATATAAAATCAAAAATGAGTAGAGAACAATTACCCCAGTTCACATGATGAAAATTGCCTCAAGAATCGCCTCAATCCAAGCTCCATAGCTCCAAAAATGCAAAAATGTGTGAAACCCCCGAAATAGAGTACTTTATACTTCTGCCTAGGCATCCTTTTACGCGAACGCGGGAAGTTCATCGCGTTCGCGATGAACAAAAATACACTGCCACCAAAAGCACTACGCATTCACGATACACCCCACGTGAACATGATGACCACTGATGCAAAGCTTCCCGAACGCGATTCACCTTTCGCGATCGCGTTGAAGAATTCTCCAACTCCCAACTGCCAAACGTCAACACTACGCGAACACATAGCAATAGACGCAGACGCGAAGACAAAAATATTCAACCCAATGCGAACGCGACCTCAGAAGCGTGTACACAAAGAACAAATAGCTCCACTGAGCAAACACCCTTTCGCAATCACAGCTACATCTCTGCAATCGCGAAAAATGCCAGAAGCAACATGTAACAGCAGAAAAACCAGCAATGCAAAGCCATTTGAAATGATCCGAACTACGTCCGAAATTCAATTGAGCCCCTCGGGACCCCGTCCGAAAATACAAACAAATTCCATAACACAATACGGACCTACTCGAGGCCTCAAAACACACATAACAATATCATAACGATGAATCACACCTCAAATTGAAATCTATGAACTTTTCAACTTTAATAACTCGTGCCGAAATATAGCAAATCAACCCGGAATTAACCCAAATTTTGCACACAAGTCCGAAATGACAAAACGAAACTATTCCAATTTCCAGAATCACAATCCAAATCCGATATCAAAAAGTTCACTTTTGGTCAAACTTTTCAAAAAATCCAACTTCCGCCATTTCAAGCCAAATTCCACTACGGACCTCCAAATCACAATCCGGAAGCGCTCCTAAGTCCACAATCACCCAACAGATCTAACGGAACCATCAAAATACCAATCCGAGATAAAATACTAAAGAGTCAAACTTGGTCAACTCTTCTAATTTAAAGCTTCCTAGTTGCAAATCATTCTTCCAAATCAATTCCAAATAACCTGAAAACCAAAACCGACGATTCACATAAGTTATAATACATCATACAGAGCTACTCATGCCCTCAAACTACTGAGCGAAGTGCAAATTCTCAAAACATCCGGTCGGGTCGTTACAAAACCCCTCGAAAATCCTCTCAAGAATCGCCAAAACCCGAGCTTAAAATGTTTGAAATGAAGCAAAATTGCTAACCCTTGAATTTAAGTAATCTACCCAATACTCTCGCTTCTGAGGCCACTTACCCGCTTCTGCAGCGTCGCAGAAGCAACTACATACCCGCTTTTGCGGCTTCCTCCACTCCTGCAGACTCGCTTCTGTGAGCCACCAAACCGCTTCTGCGGACCCAGCTCACATGCCTATTTCCGCTTCTGCGATCCTCCTGCCACATATGCGGTCACGCAGGTGCGGCAATTCCTTTGCACCTGTGGCCTCTTCGCTTCTGCGCCCATCACGCCGCACATGCGGCCACGCAAGTGCGGAAAGGTCCTCACACCTGCGACCACAGTCCTCTCCAACCACGGTCACATTTGCGCTCCTCGGCTCAAACCTGCGATCGAAGCCCTGCAAGTGCGATTACACCAGCAGACTCCCTGCTTCAGCCATGTACCAAGTCCCATTTTTCGATTCGAAAACCATCCAAAATTAACCCGAGGACCCCAGGACCTCAACCAAACATACAAACAAATCCTAAAACACGATATGAACTTGGTCGAGCCCTCAAATCACCTTAAACGATATCAAAAACGCGAATCGCACCCCAATTCAGGCATATTGAAACTAAGGAATTCCAACTTCTACAAATGACGCTGAAACCTATTAAATCACGTCCGATTGACCCCAAATTTTGTACACAAGTCATATTTGACATTAGGAACCTACTCCGACTTCCAGAATCGGAATCCGACCCCGATATAAAAAAGTTCACTCCCAATCAAACTTTCCAAAAATCCAATTTGGCCATTTCAATCCTAATTCCACTACGGACCTCCAAATCACAATCTGGACACGCTCCTAAGTCCAAAATTAACTAATGGAGCTAACGGAACCATCAAAACTCCATTCCGGAGTCGATTACGGATAAGTCAAAATCTGGTTAACCTTTTTAACTTAAGCTTCTAACTTTGAGACTAAGTGCCTCAATTCATTCCAGAACCTCACCGGACCCTAACCAAGTACCCCGGCAAGTCACATCGTAGTTATAAAGTACAAAAATAAGCATTAAATAGGGGAACGGGGCTACAACTCTCAAAACGACCGGCCGGGTCGTTACACTCGCATTTTCATGTTTTATTTCCTCATGTTTTTACTCAGTGTTGTAACAGAAGTCACAACTCTTGAAATCAAATTACTTTGACTTACTTTTCATACTTATATCATCAGCTTTATTGGCATCTCTGGCATAATTTAGGATCAATCATTTTGTTATGGGAAGATAGTCTGCACATACTATGCCTTTTTAGCATACAATTCATATATGAGAAACTAGTAATGTAATTACTTTTGTCAAAAGGATAGCACTAAGCTTGTAGTAAAATATGAAAGACATTGAGATATATGCCAAATTTCTTGTTAATCCCTAGAATTAGAATTCTGAATGGGAGATAAGTTTGAAGGATGAGATTCGATCGGAAATCTTGGACATGAGCTTTTCTAGTTAGTAATGACTTAATTTTCCTGATCATGTCCAACTCTAGCCCTAAAATGATAAGTGGTTGCTACAAATATAATCTGGTCTAAACTACTGAGTCGAATCCCACATAGAACTAAGGTTTAGCTACAACTGTTCAATATCACTCAGAAGACCGTGATAAAGGTTTAGCTCGAACAATTCATAAGTTATAAAGATTGTGATTCTTGTTTTAAACTAATTAACTAACAACTGTTAAATACAATAAAAACTATTAACTAAGAAGACTAAGGATTGGAGATAAAATTAAGGAGGCTTAGGGTTATGATTTCCATTTGTCGGAATCCTTCTGCTACATTAGCTATAACTTCATTGATTTATTATCTATTGATTGTGAGCATTCAACTTAAAACAATTTTCTCTGGAGCAATCACAATAATTTACTAGACTAGCTAGCAATTTCTCAGAGCTCAATACGACCACGCCAAAGTTTCGTTATCTCAAATTCCTCTTTTAAACCCGTAGTGTTGATATCTCATATACATGGGGAGTGACACTGTTCAACAATTACCTAAATGCACATTCTCTCTCATGCAATACATAATAAATAGGCACTGTTAATTAAGAGCTATTCAACTAACTAAAATAAGCACGTAATTAAATAAATAGAGAAATCTAAAGATTCAATTATAACAAAACATATCAAGAATTCATCCTACAAAAGATTTTATCTACTCATAATAAAAGATTTTAAATAGCTACTCATAATTGTATATAAAATTACAATACTAAAGTCATGACTAACATCGAAAATAGGAAGAAGAGAGTGAAAAATCGTAGAAGAATTCTCTGCCTTGCATTTTGTGTGTTCTTGCCTCCAACAGTATTATCTAACCCCGCCCATAATGAGTTTATAGGGTATTTAAAGAACACGGTAGAAATGTCCAAGTCCAAAACTGATAGAAACTAAGAGTCCACCAAATAATATTGAGAACCAGGTTCTCTATCGGTTCTCACAGTAAACAACCAGTATGTAAAGAACACACGATATTTACGTAAAAAACTCCCTGCTCAAGGGATTAAAAACTATGACCTATCCCAGTAGGATTTCAACTACACTAAACTTAGCACATTTCAGATTACAACCTATTGCAATCTAAGAATTAAACTATTAATACCTCACCCCTTACAATAACTCTATAGTAAGCCCTTTGCAATTATATCATTATAAAGCAACACTCTTGACTAACTATAGTCAAACAACCAAAACACTAATGGTTAAATAATGTCCTACAAAATACTTCTCGAAAGCCGTGTAGGTTTACAAGTAATGAACAAAAGATAAAGACTCAACAAACATAAGGACTCAAGACATCTTTAGTGTTGGGATCTGGTCCTTGGTTTGTAGCAGCTTTGTTCTTGAGTGCACCTAGAGAAAATAGTGGCGGCTGGCACTTGAGATGATAGGCTTTTCAGATTATCAAGTGTTAGGTCAAACCTTGTATAATGTTGTTTATATATGAGAGATCATGTGTGAAGTGATAGGGACATTACAACTTTTGGTTTGGCCTCTAGCAGCAGCGGCTGTGCCGCTGCACTGCTACCAGTCAGTACAGTGAGATAACTTTTACAATTGTAAGGTTGATTATACAACAACTAGAGAATTGATTACATCTGGTTCCTTATATATTTCCTTATCTAGTTTCTCGAGGACGTTTGGCCAGACCGCAAAGCATATCATAACAGGGGCAAAGGAACATATCACATCAGGTTCCTATCTAGTTTCTTAATAAAGTTTGACAAATCATCAAAACTATAATAGCATAAGTTATAAATTTTCCCCTTTTTGATGATGACAAATCCATAATTGATATTTCCCCCGAGAACCATATTCCCAATATGTTCCCCCTGCAAATCAGATGCCTTCCCCTTGAGAACTAGATCCCAAAATTGATTGAACAATTGTTACCTGTTACCCCTTTCAATTATCTTCCCACTTTTGGAATCATTAAAAATAACGACAGAATTAGCACAAGCATAAAGAAGTCCAGCAACATTAATTCATGCCAATTGTGTACACACAACATGGTCAAAAATAGAACATATGAGATTAATATTGCACAAAATAAATAGTAATTTCTCGTTAAAGATAGAGAGAAAAACAGAGTAACGGGAGTACCAATCAACACAAATATTACAAATTTAACCAGGTAAACATGCCATAGTCACTAATTAACAACACCAAAAAGAGGACGGGATTTAGATAGGACTAGAAAGGGGTTAAAATGTGAAGAACTAGGCAGGAGACAAGAGAGATTAAGGAGCAAAAGCCTTGAGGAGTCTGTCAACTCTTTCATTTACAGTTCTTTGATATGTGATTAACAACTCCTTCAGGTCCTTGACCTGTTTCCTCAACTGTGCATTCTCATCCCTCAAGCGGGAAATCTCTGCTCCCTGTGAACCACTGGAACTAGGTTCCTTGTTGTTCTGAGTGAGCTTGGATTGCAGGATAGCATTCTCAGCCTGAAGACGCTTGATTTTTGCGGTGGATGACTCTTGAGTATCAATCAGTTGGGATATGGTTGAGTTGTTGCCCATGCCTCCTTTCTTCATCACACACTCACATTCTTGTAGTGTGCTTATGGTGAACATTTGTTTCCTGGTCCCCACAGAAGCTTTTCCTAATGGGACATCAAAATGCTCAAAGATCTTTGTGAGGAGGAACCCATATGGAAGCCCATGCTTTCCATCCTTAAAGCTTGCCACTTTCAGCATGTGCTCAATCATGAGGCCAAGAAGACTGACAGAATTGTAAGAAAACAGTGCCTTAATGAGAACCAGGCCCCCAATAGAGGCTATAGATCTCCTTCCAGACCAATGTAACAAGACTTTGTTCACCATCTTGAACAGCAGCTGGTATTTTGGCTTAAGTGCTTTCTTGTACACCCTCTCCCCAGACAAGGTGCCCTCCCTTTTCACAATTAGCTATTTAAAAGCAGAGGAAGCAGTTCCCTCCACTGTTCTCATCCCATCTGTGGGTACTTCAAGAATCTCTCCAAGTGTGTCCTCATCTAGGACAAAATCCTTCCCATTAACAGTAAGACGCAATGTGCCCTCATCCATCACAAACAACCCAATATAAAAGCTTCTCACTTCATCTTCATACACCTTTGGACTTTGGGGTGCAAAAAGGTGGATCCATTTTTGGAACTCCACAATTTCCACTAGCTCTCTCATCCCTGTATGTTCAACAATCTCAGGGTCAAAAATACGACCCCACATCACTTTTTGAGTTTTGAGATTGGCTTTTCTCTACTTCTTTTTCCTTGTCCACTTCATCACCATCTTCACTCAAAATTTCTTTCTCAGAGACTAGTCTCTTTCCCTTACTGGCAACACTTTTCTTTGAATTCTTTTTAACAAGAGAAGTTGCTTCCTTCACAACCTCCTCATTATCAACTTCCACTACATTTTATGGTGGCACCTCCTCCACATTCACTAACCTGCTTTTCACTAGTCTCCTTTTCTTCTTCTTTTCCTTACTTGCCTTCAGATCGAGCATTATCAAGCTCAGCTTTGCTCTGCTGCCTTGTGGTGCGGGGTTTGTAAGCAACATTCTTCTTAGTCTTGGCACCACCCCCGACTGTAATAAAGCTTATAACAGCTTGGTAATCAGAATTAACTTCCTCACTTCCATGAGAATGACAAAACGAATCAGGTCTCGTTTCAGGATACACAATATCTTAAGGTACAATAATAGGTGAATCGAACAGGGGTGTGTCAGTATTGTCCAGGTTAGGCCTTGTGGAACCTAGTGTCTCATCCCAAGTAGGAGCCATAGACTCCCCCTGGGTAGAGGAATGAGGTCCCTCGGTTGGTTCCCTTGTAGTACACACAATCACCTATTCCCCTTGGTTCATCAGTTCCCTATCACCTTGTAGTTTCCCCTAAGTCTCTTCACCACTACCACTCGCCTTTGAGCCCTCAACCAAACCTTCCACAATATCATATTCCTTTTCAATAATATTAGATCCCTCCTTTTCTTTTCCACTCAGATTTCCATCAACCTCCACACACTTTATTCTTTTATCAGTAGGAAGAGATGGAAGCTTAGATGATATAGTGGGAGTACCCGGAACATCTCCTCAGTAGCATATTCTTCATCCCTATCAGATGCATATAATTCCACAACAGCATCAGAACCCGTCTGTTCCTCCAACCTTACTTCCTCTGACATAACAATTTTTACACCTTCATTATCTTCTATAATTTCCTCTGTGTTTTGAAGAAATTAAGAAGCGGGAACTATTTGCACTGAGTCATCCTTTTCAGTAAGAACGAATGGAGAAGGAGATGAGATAAAAATTTTGGAAGTTTGACTTTTTCTACTTCGTTGGGGACCAGGACTAGAAGGTTTGAGAGGAGTGACAGTGGGGTTGGTTTCGATGGAAATTGGGGTTTTTGTGGGTGAAGTATTTGGCTCAGATCCAGTTGCACAATCATCCCTGTTTGAACGCATTAAGGCTCTCCAGTCTGATGATCCTCATTTGCTAATGTTCAAGGGCACAGTTCAGTGAGGTTGTGCTAAGAATGTGGTAATTAGAGATGATGGCGTTATGTGACTCTAGGGTCAATTTTTTCTTCCCAATGTGGATGTTCTGAGGGATTTGATCCTTAAGAAAGAACACAACTCACAGTATTCTATTCATCCATGTGCTACGAAGATGTATCGTGATTTGAAGCAACACTATTGATGGAGAAGGAAGAAGAAGGACATTGTTGGTCATGTTTGTCAGCAAGTTAAGCATGAACATCATAAACTAGGCAGTTTGATTTAGAATATGGTTATACTAGCGTGGATGTGGGAGCATATCACTATGGACTTTGTAGTAGGTTTACTATGTACGTTGAAGAAGTTTGATACTATGTGGGTCATTTTGGATAGGTTGGCCAAGTCCAAACATTTCATATCGGTGTTGACTTCTTGAGAGTTTGTGTGATTGACTTTTGAGGTCAACGGGTTCAGTTCTTATCTTCGGTGGAGTTTCCTTATAGTAACGATTATCAATCTAGCATTCATATGGCTCCATAAGAGGCTTTGTATGGTAGACGGTGTTGTTCTCCTATTGGTTGGTTTAAGCCTAACGAGGCTAGGTTGTTGTGTAAGGATTTGGTATGTGATGCTTTGGAGAAGTTGATTCAAGAACGACATCGGACAGTACAGAGTAGGCAGAAGAGTTGTACGAACAAGAAGGTTAGTGATGTGGCATTCATGGATGGTGAAAAGGTACTTCTGAAAGTCTTACCTATGAAAGGTGTGATGAGGTTTGGGAAAAAGCAAGTTAAGTTCGAGGTTTTTTGGCCCATTTGAGGTGTTGGGGAGAGCTGGTGATGTGTCTTATAGGCTTGCTTTGCCTCCTAACCTATCAGGGGTACATCCGACATTTTATATTTCTATGCTTCGGAAGTATAATAAAAATAATTCGTATATTATGGACTTCAACATAGTCCATCCAGATGGGAATTTGGCCTATGAAGAAGAGCCATTAGCAATCTTTGAGAGGTAAGTTCAGAAGTTGAGCTCAAAAGAGATCACTTCGGTGAATGTGCTTTAGAAGGGGCAACCGAGCTAGTAGGCTACTTGGGAGGCCGAGTTAGATATGCATAGCAAATATCAACAGCAGTTCAGGTACATTTCTAAACTCGTTCGAGGACGAACGTTTGTTTAAGAGGTGGAAAATGAAACGATCCGATTGGTCGTTTTGAGTTTTAAAATCCCATTGATCTATTTGATGCTTCAAGGAGGTTGCTATTTATCACTTGCAGGTATGGGTGGTTTGATTCCCGAGGGGTTTGGGGTTGATTTAAAACACCTAGTTACTAAATAGAGGCTTGAAGTAAGAAGAATTGACTAGAGTCAATATTTTGGGTTAACGAGCACGGATTCATGATTTAAAAGTTACAATAGGTTCATATGATAAATTTGACTTGCACATAAATTCGATCTAATCATGTCACGACCCAAAATTTCCTCCATAAGACATCATGACGGCACCTAGTCTCTACGACTAGGTAAGCCTAAACAAATGAGGAAATAACAAAAATGGAAGTAAAACTTAACAACTATCTGTAACAGATAACTAAATAACTGGTAACAATGCCGCTCGGCATTTACAATAACCAATACTCTAGTAATACACAGTATTCCCAAAACCCGGAACATCATAAGTCACAAGCTACAGAAGGAAACTAGTATCGCAATACACCAGAGTCTAATAAAAGAAGTACGGAAGGTAAAGGACATATGAGAGAATAGAGGGGAACTCTGAGGTCTGCGGACGCAGCAGATGTACCTTGAAGTCTCCATACAATAGCAAGAACTCTTAGCTAGTAGCGGGGCTAATAAGAAGCACCTGGATCTGCACACAAAATATGTGCAGAAGAGTAGCATAAGTACACCACAATGGTACCCAGTAAGTGCCAAGCCTAACCCCGGTCGAGTAGTGACGAGGTTAGGTCAGGCCCACTGGTAAATAATAAATAAGGCAGGAGAATATACAGTATAATAAGAGACTAGAATTTAACAAAAGGAAACACAGCAAGGCAACAGTACAACACACATAGGTAAACATTAAGGGATCTCTCGAGATACCGTCTCGTAGTCCCAAAAATAAATATGCAGGGAGAACTCCCGAGGTACCGCCTCGTAGTCTCAAAAGTAAATATACAGGAAGAACTCCCGAGGTACTGCCTCGTAGTCTCAAAAGTAAATATACAGGGAGAACTCACGAGCTACCGCCTCGTAGTCTCAAAAGTAAATGTGCAGGGAGATCTCCCGAGGAACCGCCTCATAGTCTCAAAAGTAAATGTGCAGGGAGAACTCCCGAGGAACCGCTTCGTAGTCTTAAATGTAAACACACAGCTCAAACTGATAAATACAACAGTTAACAACAAGATTTCTACAGTTATACTGATATAGAACAAGAAAAAGCAGGAAATCAACTAGGCATGCTTCACAGAGTTCAAATAAGCAGTTAAAGCACGTAGACATGCAATATTAGACTAAACAGGATTGTCAGAACCCAAATTCTCCCTCCGTGAATCGTCGTGATGGTACCTAGTCTCTACGACTAGGTAAGCCTAACACTTGCGAAAATGAGATAAAAACATGAAAATTAACAACTAACGGTAACAGATATTTTAATAAGCAATTGAGATGCCGCTCGGCATATACAATAATCAACTCTCGAAATATACATGACACTCCCAAGACCCGGAACACCGTAAGTCACAAGCTTCTATGAAGTTCTAACTGTTCTATACATCAGTGTCTATAGAAATAAGAGAAGAATCAACATAGGGAGATAGAGGGGACTCCAAGGATCTGCAGGCGCGGGCAGATGTACCTTGAAGTTCTCCGAAACAGCAACGACTGCAACTAAGGACGAGGCTGGTAAAAGGAACCTAGATCTGCACATGAAAAATATGTGCAGGAAAGGGCGTGAGTACACCACAGCGTTACCCAGTAAGTGCCGAGCCTAACCTCAGTCGAGTAGTGACGAGGTCAGGTCAAGGCCCTACTGGTATATAATAAATAAGCAGGAGAGTATAACAATATAATAAGATACTGGAATTTAAACAAAGAGAACATAGCAAAGTAGCACGTAGAACACAAGGATAAAATGTAGAGGATCTCCCGAGATACCATCTCGTAGTCTCAAAATAAAGGTGCAAGGAGATCTCCCGAGGTACCGCCTCGTAGCCTCAAAAGTAAATATACAAGGGGATCTCCCGGGATACCGTCCCGTAGTCCCAAAAGTAAATGTTCAGGGAGAACTCCCGAGGAACCGCCTCATAGTCTCAAAAGTAAATATGCAGGGGGGGATCTCCCGGGATACTGTCCCGTAGTCCCAAAGTAAATACGCAGCTCAAATGAATAAATATAACAGTTGTAGCATGAAACCTATAATTTAGACTAAGTACAAGTCAAGAAAGAAGCAGGATTCTTCTAAACATGCTGCAAAGAGTTCAAATAGGCAATTAGGACACGTAGACATGCTATTTTAGGCTAACAGGATAACTACACATGCTAGTATAGTCAGATAAGATGAAAACAGGCTATTACTTGGTAAAACTCAGGTTTTCCCACAAATAGCCCATGTACACACTCGTCACCTCGCGTACACGGCGCTCACATATCATAACAACACCAAATCATAAGGGGATTTCCCCCACACAAGGTTAGGCAAGCCACTTACCTCGAACCAAGCTAAATCAGTCGGTAGCAATGCTCTTCCCACGAATATCCGGCTCTGAATGGCCGAAATCTAGACAAAATCAATTACATACCATAAATATAGCTATAAGAAACTAATCTAGTTAATGAAATCTAAGCTAAAGCGAGAAATTAGGAAATCGCTCCAAAAAGCCTCCCCTGGCCCACGTCTCGGAATCGGGTAAAAGTCACAAAATATGAACACTCATTCACTCACGAGTCCAACCATATAAAAATTACTCAAATCCTACCACGAATCCCCTTTCAAAACTCGAAATCTTAGTTGAAGAACTTCTCCTAATTTTTCCCAAATTTCAACCCCAAAATCCGAAATTAGAGATAAAATTAATGATAGATTAGTGGGATATAACCAAAATAGAGTGCAGAATCATTACCCAATCGATGTCTCTGAAAATCTCCTTAAATCTCGTCCAAACCCGAGCTCCCAAACTCATGTTTTGATAAAATTGGCCAAACACTCGTTTTAGAAATGTTTAATACTGCCTAGTGATTCCTTAATCGTGTTCGCGGAAAATAGCCTCGCGATCGCGAAGCACAACTTTGCTGCCTCAGAATTTAACCCTACGCGAACGCGGAAATCTCCACGCGAATGCGGTTCACTAGCCCTCATGCTTACAGGATCGCGAACAACCCCATGCGTTCGCGAAGAATAACACTTAATCTCCACTGCTGCTTTACTTCCTCTTCGCGAACGTGGCCTAGCCCACGCGTTCGTGATGCACAGCCTGACCAACATTAGCTGGACTCTCAGATTGCCTTACGCGATCACGAGACCTCCCTCACTAACGCGATGAAGAAAAAGTCTGCAATAAAACACAAGAAACTCTGCTATCTTCCTTAAGTCCAAAATGGTCCGTTGATCATCCGAAACACACCCAAGGCCCCCGGGATCTCAACCAAACATACCAACCAATCCTAAAATACCATACGAACTTAGTCGAGCCTTCAAACCACCTCAAACAATGCTAAAATCACGAATCATCATCCGCTTCAAACTTACAGAAATTAAAATTTCCAAATTCGACAACCGATGCCGAAACCTATCAAACCACGTTCGATTGACCCCAAATTTTGCACACAGGTCATATTCAACCATACGGACATATTCCAACTTCCGGAATCGGAATCCGACCCCTGTATCAAAATTCCACTACCGGTCCAAATCTCTAAAACTTTGACTTTTGCCATTTCAAGCCTAAATGAGCTATAGACCTCCAAAACACTATCCGGACACGCCCCTAAATCCAAAATCACCTAATGGAGCTAACGGAACTCCATTCTGGAGTCGTCTTCACATAATTCCGACTACGATCCAAATCTTAAGGCTTAAACCTCCATTTAGGGACTAAGTGTCCCAAAACACTCCAAAAACCAAAACGAAACATCTCGGCAAGTCACAATAGCAGAAAAGGATACAGGGAACACAATTAATAGGGGATCGGGGCTGTAACTCTCAAGACAACCAGCCGGGTCATCAGAAGGATAACTACACATATTGTAATAGCTCAATTAAGAATGAAAAAAACCTAATACTCATTTAAATGGTATAACTCAAATTGAAGGAAAAATAAGTTACTGCTCAGTAAAATAAATCGGGTTTTACATCAAATAGCCCGTGTACGTACTCGTCACCTCATGTACACGGCGCTCACATATCACAACAGTACCAAATCCTAAGGGAATTTCCCCCACACAAGGTTAGGCAAGCCACTTACCTCGAACCAAGCTCAATCAATCGGTAATAATGCCTTTTCCACGAATATCTGACTCGGAATGGCCCAAATCTAGCCAAAAACAATTACATACCATAAATACAACTATAAGAAACTAATCTAATTAATGAAATCAAAGCTAAAGCAAGAAATTAGAAAATCGCCCCAAAAAACCTCCCCGGGCCCACGTCTCGGAATCGGGTAAAAGTCACAAAATATGAACACCCATTCACTCACAAGTTCACTCGTACCTAAATTATCCAAATCTGATATCAAAATCCCAATCAAAACTCAAAAGCATAGTTGAAGAACTTCTCCCATGTTTTCCAAATACTTCAACCCAAATCCGAAATTTAAGGATGGAATTAATGACAGACTAGTAGGATATAACCAAAAACAAGTGAAGAATCATTACCCAATCGATGTCTCTGAAATCCCTCAAAATCACATCCAAATCCGAGTTCCCTATCTCAAGTTTTGATAAAAATGGCCAACCCTCGTTTTTTTGGAAACTTTAATACTGCCCAGGCATCACTTCTTCGCGAACGCGGCCATACCCTCGCGTTCGCAAAACACAAAATTGCTTCAGTCCAAAATCCTTCATCGTGGACGCGATGGTCTACTCGCGAGCATAAAGGTCTACTCGCAAACGCGAAAGTTACTCAGCTCGACCCTACGCGAACCCGGAACCAGCATCGCGAACGCGTAGGCAAAATGGCATGGAGACTCAGTCGACCAACTTCCTCAACACGAACGTGAGACCTCATCGCAAATGCGTAGACCAATTACCTCAGACTACGGTCAAAATCCTAAGACTTAAGCTCCCGTTTAGGGACTAAGTGTCCCAATTCAATCCGAAACCACAACAATAACTTCCCGGCAAGTCACATAAGCAGAAAAAGATACGGGGAAAGTAGTAAACAGGGGATCGGGGCTAATACACTCAAAACGACCGGCCGGGTCGTTACATCCTCCCCCTCTTAAAATAATCGTTCGTCCTCGAACGAGCATAGAGACATACCTAAAGTGGTGAAAAGATGAGGATAGCGGCTGCGCATATCATGCTCGGTCTCCCAAGTCGCCTCCTCGACCGGCTGACCCCTCCACTGAACCTTCACGGAAACAATGTTCTTTGACCTCAGCTTTCGAACCTGCCTGTCCAAAATAGCCACTGGCTCCTCAACATAAGATAGATCCTTGTCCAACTGGACTAAACTGAAATCCAGCACATGAGACGGATCACCGTGATATTCTGGAGCATAGAAACATGGAATACCGGATGAACTCCTGCTAGACTGGGAGGTAAGGCAAGCTCATAAGCAACCTCCCCAACACGCCGCAACACCTCAAAGGGACCAATGAACATTGGGCTCAGCTTGCCCTTCTTCCTGAACCTTATAACGCCCTTCATAGGCGAAACACAGAGCAAGACCCACTCTCCAACCATGAATGCAATATCGCGAACATTCCGATCCGCATAACTCTTCTGTCTGGATTGGGCTGTGTGAAGTCGATCCTGAATCACCTTCACCGTATCCAGGGCATCCTGAACCAAGTCTGTACCCAATAATCTATCCTCGTCCAGCTCAAACCAACCTACTGGAGACCGACACCGCCTACCATACAAAGCCTCATACGGTGACATCTGGATGCTCGACGGATAGCCGTTGTTGTAGGCAAACTCCGCAAGTGGCAAGAACTGATCCCAAGAACCTCCAAAATCTATCACACATGCACGGAGCATATCCTCTAATATCTTAATTGTGCGCTCGGGCTGCCCGTCCGTCTAAGGGTGAAATGTTGTGCTCAGCTCCACTCGAGTACCCAATTCATGTTGTACAGCCCTCCAGAATCATGATGTAAACTGTGTACCCCGGTCAAAGATGATAGATACCGGTACGCCATGAAGCTTGAAGATCTCGCGGATATAAATTTGAGCCAACTGCTCCGAAGAATAGGTTGTCATCACAGGAAGGAAATGAGCTAACTTGGTCAGTCTATCCACAATCACCCAAACTGCATCAAACCTCCGCTGAGTCCGTGGGAGTCCAATAATGAAATCTATAGTGATCCGCTCCCATTTCTACTCTGAAATCTCTAACTTCTGAATTAACCCACCTGGCCGCCGATGCTCATACTTCACCTGCTGGCAATTTAGACACCGAGCTACATACTCCACTATGTCCCTTTTCATCCTCCTCCACTAGTAATATTGCCTCAAGTCCTGGTACATCTTCGCGGCACCCGGATGAATGGAATACTGCAAGCTGTGAGCCTCCTGGAGAATCAACTCATGCAAACCATCTACATTGGGCACACATAGCCTGCCCTGTATCCTCAATGCACCATCATCCCCAATAGTGACCTCCTTAGCATCACTGTGTTGGACTGTGTCCTTAAGGACAAGCAGATGGGGATCATCATACTGACACTCCCTGATACAATCATAAAGAAAAGACCGAGAGACCACACGAGCCAATACTCGGCTTAGCTCAGAAATATTCAGTCTCACAAACTGGCTAGCTAAGGCCTGAACATCCAACGCCAATGGCCTCTCTGCTGCTGGTAGATATGCTAAATTCCCCAAACTCTCTGCTCGGTGACTCAAAGCATCAGCCACCACATTGGCCTTCCCCGGATGGTATAAAATAGTGATATCATAGTCCTTAAGTAGCTCCAACCACCTCCGTTGATGCAAGTTAAGATCCTTTTGCTTGAACAGATGCTGCAAACTCCGATGATCGGTGTAAATCTCACAAGGGACACCGTACAAATAGTGCCACCAAATATTCAAGGCATGAACAATAGCTGTTAACTCAAGGTCGTGGATAGGATAGTTCTTTTCATGCACCTTCAGTTATCTGGGCAATCACACTACCATCCTGCATTAACACCGCACCGAGACCAATTTGCAACGCATCATAATATACAGTATAAGACCCTGAACCTGTAGGTAATACCAATACAGGGGCTGTAGTCAAAACTGTCTTGAGCTTCTAAAAGCTCTCCTCACACTCCTCTATCCACCTGAACAGAGCACCCTTCTGGGTCAGCCTGGTTATAGGTGATGTAATAGATGAGAATCCCTTTACAAAACGACGGTAAGACTCCGCTAAACTAAGAAAACTCCAGATCTCCATGGATGATGACGACCTAGGCCAACTCTGTACTGCTTTAACCTTCTTCAAATCCACTCGGATCCCATCACTCGATACTACATGGCCCAAGAATGCCACTGAGTCTAGCAAAAACTCACACTTTGAAAATTTTGCATATAACTTATCAATTCATTAGTTCCGGCGCTATAGGTATGGATTTGATTTGAGGAAACATTTGGGCGGCGAAGTATGAGGGAGGACATGGCGGGAAGTGTCTTGCAGTGGTTAAATTACTGGCAGGTCAAGTATCAAAAGCAGAGGTTGAGAAGTTTCTTAAAGGAGATGGTCTAACAGAAGTAAGAGTGGCAGATTAGCATATGGATTCTGTGGTACGATAGTCGCGTGCCTTTAGAAAGTTTAGAGTGGTTTAGGGAATCATGGTGGAAAAGTGACTAGGTCTACGCATTTTATTTGGGATGATGGCTACTGCATTTAGGAACATTGAATATGGCAGAAATGAGTTTGCTTGAAATGAAGAGGGGTATGAAAACTTGATTATCGTTGAGATGCAACATGACTTTGAGGTTGGAATGTATTGTCGGACTTTCAGTCGATGTCAATGGGAAATGAACGGACTCGTACAGCCAGTGTATGAGCACGAGCTCAGGAGGGTTTACTGATTTCATGGTAGTTGTACCCAGTGCAGCGTCGTTGGGGGATGTCGGTATGGAATTCCACAGGTGGGATATCTCCTGTGGACAGGTCAGCGATTGTGTGATTTTTGATGAAGTTTCTACGAAGATTTCTACTTACTACGAAGCGGAAGGTCAAGTATATGATTATGGCTGATAATTTGAAAAGTTCATGAAAAGTTTAATAAGGAACTATAGAAAATTTGGTGGGTTGACGGTGCGAGATCATGGTAATTGAGAAGGAGGGATCATTATGGGCTCCACATTATGTGATGGTATCTTAAAGCTAAGTGGGGGAGCCCCACCGTCTACGATTGGATCACGTGGTTGTCTGTTTGTGCAGTTTCTGGTTATCGGTGTATAGGTAGGTTATTATGACTAAGAAAAGAAAACATCAGGGGTAATTCGAGCAAAGAAATTGATAAATGTGCACTATATTCCGCCTTTTCGATTCATGTGCAGGTTTTGGGAAGATTCAAAGTTTATGCTTCTCGTGGATGTAGTGTAAAAAAAACAAATTCCGCCGGTTGCTTCCTTGAGAGGGTGTCCATGTGCTAGTAGAGTGTTGAAGTTTACTTATATACGGGATCAGGTCAAAGTTGGTGACTCTCAACAACGGTCCTAATGGGTTCAAGAATTTAAGTGCATTGCCTAAGGACTTGGGATGTTCTATGCTATCATCGGGCATGCGGTGCAGCATTGGAGGAAAGAAAAAAATAGCTTCGGATTCGCGGAAGGTCTTGCAAAATGGGTGTACCAGTTGGAGATGTTGTTGTGCACTTAAGAAGGGTATGGGATGATTCATGGGTATTGAGACGATGTGGTCTCGCGATTCAGGTCACTCGAGATGAGTGCGGATTGAGTTCGTTATGTTGTGAATAGAGCTATTATTATTTTCAAGGCAGGTCAAGAGTAAATTGAAAGAAGTTGGGATAATTAGTAATGGTTGAATCGGCATGATTGTGCAATGATCAGTTCCTTCGGCATGCGAAGTTATAAGTGTGGTTTGTGGTTGTATGTCCAGGTTTGATAGTCGCTATAACTTGATTGATTTGGGAGGTATTTGATTCGGATGACCCTGTTATGTAAATGGATTCCGGAAGAGTCATGGCGGTTTAGATCACGTCTTGAGGTTTATATTTTCTAAGGTTTGGGAATTCAGTTGCGTGTGGCATTGGTTCTTCTGAAATGAGCTAAGTGAAAGGTTTCTAGCCAATGAAATGTTTATTCTACTAGTAGTTCAAGGGTTATGGTGAATACTTGTATTATCGCATAGCGGCATGATAGGTACAGTGAGCGGCATGGGAATTTGAAAGTTGAGGATCAAGGTTGCGATTCGGTGTTGACAAGAATGTCACGAGCTCGGATGAGCCGAGAAGAATTAGGATGTTCAGAGTAAGCTGGCATTTTCTTTAGTGTCACCTGAGAACAGCGTTCTATGTAAGAGACTTTGTGTATTGATTTGCAGATTCTTGATTTGATTTACATAATTAGTACAGTTTGTGGTATGGATGTGCGGACCTTGCTACCTTAGAGAAAGTTCGTGGGAGCATACCCCACGGGGAAATATGAATAAGTGTGACATGTTAGTCACTTGATTGTAAAAGATTAAAACCAAGTATGGAGATTTTTGTTACTATCGATAATGTGAGAGTTTTTGCCTGGAATGTGCTCTTTTTCCTTGGTTGTGAACCATGGGAATTAGTCCAGAGTGGACGGCTGCTCGTGTGTGCCATGAATGGGGCCATTATGGATCCTTCGAATGTTATTGGCCATGTATGGTATGATCAGAATCAGTTTGAGGTTTGAGGGTGGGCCTAATGTGAATGTGTGTTCTACGTCAGGTCGGATGTGTTCATTCATCATAGAATTGCTTACGGAGGAGTCGACGGGCATTGGATGTTATTCCCGTCATCGCCTATTCCAAGTAATACTCTATTGTGTCGTGTGGGTTGTGAGATGGCTTGATTATTCGCACATGTATTGTGGTTCCGTGTAGCTTGTGGTATTATATGAGGAAGATGGCTCTCAAGATGTAGATAATTTATTGCACCTTAGTAGTGCTTGGGTTTCGTAGCGTATGGTGCTATCCGTCTCCCCAAGTTTTGTATTACGCACTAGGCGTGTTTGTTGACGATATTTGGTATTCCGTAGGTATAAGCATTATGATGAGTTGGAAGAATTGACTAAGGTTTGAATTTTGAGTAAACGACCTCGAAATAGGGATTTGAAGGTTCCAACATGTTCATATGATGGTTTTGGTCTTAGGAGTGTGTCCGGATGTTGATTTGGAGGTCCATAGGTCATTTCGGCGTAAATTGGCGAAAGTTGGAAATCGGATGATTTTTGGGAAGGTTGACCGGGAGTGGACGTTTTGATATCACGATCAGATTTCAATTCCGGAAGTAGGAGTAGGTCCGTAATGTCAATTATGACTTGTGTGCAAAATTTGAGGTGAATCAGACTTGATTTGATCGGTTTCGGCGTCGAATGTAGAAGTTTTAAGTTCTAAAGTTCATTAAGCTTGAATTGTGGTGCGATTCATGGTTTTAGCATTGTTTGATATGATTTGAAGGCTCGACTAAGTTTGTATTGTGTTTTAGGACTTGTTTGTAGGTTTGGTTGAGGTCCCGGGGGCCTCGAGGTGGTTTCGTATGGTTAACAGATCAAGTAGAAGCCTAAAGAATGGCTGGAGTGCACCAATTTGGTTGCAATCGCACCTGCGCAAGTTTGACTGCAGAAGCAAGATGGGCATCGCAGAAGCGGCCTGGCGAAGGGCTGGATAGTACGCGCAGGTGCGGAGCTTTTGCCGCATCTGTGAAGCTGCAAAAGCGGCTTGTTGATCACAGAAGCGGAATGCGGAAGGGCGAGCTGCTTCGCAGAAACGGACAACTTCTTCGCAAAAGCGAGTACGCAGAAGCGGACTTTTGTCCGCAGAAGTGTGAGAGGTCATACAAGTGGAGGCAACCCTCGCATCTGCGGGACCGCAGATGTGGCCAAGTGAGCCGCAGATGCGAAAACCCTGGAAAGAATAAAATCAGAGGTGTTGCGGGATTTTGGCATTTTTGGACATTTCCAACACGGGTTGAGGCGATGTTTCAGAGGGATTTCACGGGAAACTTGAGGTAAGTCACTTGTGATCATTGTTAGTCAATAATATTGAATTATGATTGAGTATGTCGACTAGATTTCATGTTTTTGAGGTGAAATTCGAGGATTTGGTCATAAGGATTTGAAAATAAGAGTTGGGGTTTAAGTGTGACGATTTGGTGTCGGAGTTTTTTAAATTTGGTATGGTTGGACTCGGGGCCGAATGGGCATTTGTATTTTGTGACTTTTACCCGATTCCGAGACGTGGGCCCGGGTCGACTTCTTAGGGCGATTTTTCGATTCCTTGCTAAAGACCTAGTTTTATTATTTAAATTAGTTTCTTGTAGTTGAATTTATAGTGTGTAATTATTTTTGGCTAGATTTGGGCCGTTTAGAGTTGGATGTCGAGGGAAAGGCATTCTTATCGACTGATTGAGAGGGAATTGAGGTTAGTGACTTGTCTAACCTTGTGTGGGGGAAACTCCCCTTAGGTTTTGGTAATGCTATGGTATTTGCAATACGTGAAGGCTGGGTACGCGAGGTGACGAGTGCGTACTCATGTTAAATGTTGAAAAATTTGGTTCTTGCTGAGTAGTTTTCTTTTAATTCCTTAACTGAGTTGCTCTAGCCTATGTAGTCATCATGTTTAGCCTAATGTCGCATGTCTACGTGTCTTAACTCTTACTTACAATTTGTGCAACATACTTAGTTGAATTACTTGCTTCCTTGATTTTGTATTCAGTCTTTAACTTTAGGATTCCTTGTTGTAAATTCATTGTTCCATAGGTTATGAGTTGTGTATTTACTTTTGGGACTACGAGGCGGTAACTCGGGAGCTCCCATGTTGTGTATTTACTTTTGGGACTACGAGGCAGTACCTCGGGACCCCTATTGTGTATTTACTTTTGGGACTATGAGGCGGTACTTCGGGAGCTCCCCTGTTGTGTATTTACTTTTGGGACTACGAGGCGGTACCTCGGGAGCTCCCCTGTTATGTATTTACTTTTGGGACTACGAGGCATTACGTCGGAAGTGATCCTGTTGCATATTTACTTTTGGGACTACAAGGCGGTACCTCGGGAGCTCCATTGTTGTGTATTTACTTTTGGGACTACGAGGCGGTACCCCAGAAGTGCCCCTGTTGTTTACCTCTATTTGCGGTGTTGTTACCTTCTGTAATTTCTCATTGTTTCAATTCTCAGCCATTTCATTATATTATTATATCTTCTGCCTTGTTTGCCCTTTTATTCCAGTAGGGCCCTGACCTGGCCTCGTCACTACTTTACCAAGGTTAGGATTGGCACTTACTGGGTACCGTTGTGGTGTACTCATACTACACTTCTGCACATCTTTTTGTGCTGATCCAGGTTCTTCCCACCAGACCAGGTACCGGTGAGTTAGACCGCACGTGGAGACTTCAAGGTACATCTGCCAGCGTCCGCAGACCTCGGAGTCCCCCTCTATCCTTAATATGTTGCTTTCTTTATTTTACTAGACTTTGATGTATCGAGACACTTAACATTTTCTGTTTAGATCTTGTGACTTGTTTCTACCGGGTTTTGGGAGTTGTAATTATTTGAATTGTAGTTCGTATTTATATTTCATGTGTTGAGGTTTGAGTCCAGTTTATATTCAGTTATTCCGCAAACTATTAGGCTTACCTAGTCTTAGAGACTAGGTGCCATCACGACATCCTACGGAGGGAAATTGGGGTCGTGACAGAAGACGACTAGCATGTTAGTTTTTTCAAGCTCTCTCAACTTATATAGATTTATATTCTCAATTCTTACATTTTCTTTAATTTATGCAGATGAACGGAAGGGGTCGAGGAAGGTCTAGGAAAGATAAGAGGCCTATTGATCATGATGATAGTGCTACACCCTCGCTTCCTTCCACTCCACACTTGCATCCCTCCGCTGCCAATGGCCGGCAGCAATCTTCTAGGCACACATCTTTTCCACCACATCTATCTACTCATCAGACTACCTACCATTCGCCTTCCCAGCAGTATTCCTACCATTCTCCACCATAGGGCTATACCCCGCTTCCTCCACATGATCCTTCATATAGTTACATTGGTCCATCGAGTCAGCAGTCACAAGGACATGTGGTGATACGCCCGTTATCCGCTCCATTTCCTTCATCACCAGCTGGATCACATTCATCTAGATTTCAGCCAGCCGGATCGCAGCAGGGGTCTAGATCGCAGCAGGGCTGTGGATCGCAGCCATCTTCATCAGCGACTTCGCCCCCCTCTCCACAGAGTTCGTCTCCTAGCATTTCTAGACTTTGCCTTCGAGATAGTAATGCTGAGCCAGATGCATCCCCTTCTACGCATGCTTCAAATTCATCGGAGGAAGATGATCCAAAGGAAGTGCGGTATGATCATTATCATACGATGATCATCAAGCCTGAGGGAAATGGGTAAAATTTATTTATTACTTCTTTGTTTTTGTTGAATTATAACAGCTAGTCTTATTTATTTAATGTAATTGCTATGTTGCAGGTTCATACCTAATCATCGGACAACAAAGATAATCACTGAAGCTCTTGGCCGGTTGTATGATGCACCCTATGCGACTTGGAGTGACTTTCAGCCAGAGCTTGCGGAGCAAATTTTCAACCAATTTAATGTTTCAATACAATTCTTATTTATTTAAGCGTTATATTGACAATATTTTCATCTAACGTTACACACTTCCTTTGCAGACTAAGTGTGCTTGGGAGGACCGGCATAACATTGCCATTCTTGCAAATTTTGAGTTCAAATGTCGTAAGAGACTATCTGATTCCTTCTATTCTGCTCGAAAGATGAGCAAGAAGCCTTCATGGGTTCTACCGCACATATAGGAGGATCTGCTGAGGCAGTGGACCACTGAGAAGTTCAAGAAGAAGAGTGAACAAGGAAAGAAGGCTCGAGCATCTGAGAAGGGTAGCTCATTGCACTGTTTGGGTGCAAGGAGCATGGGGACTGCGAGAAGACTACTGGTAATTTCTTAAAATATTTAATTCTATTTTTATCAAAATATATTTATATATTTTAATTTAGTTAACATGTTTTATTATATTTTTAGGAAAAAAATATGGGAGGAAGATGACTCATGATGAGTTTTTTATGGAGACTCACATCCGTAAGATGAAGGCACCGACAGATCCAACTAGATGGGTCGAGGACCGGGTGTAGACTACATATGTAAGTTTCATAACTACTATAACTTGAAATTAATATTTATAATATTATATAGTTAATAATGTTCTTTCTTCTAAATAAGGGGTCACTACAAGATTAATGTGGAGGAGTACACTCAGAGCTTGCCACAGAATGAGCAAGGCGAGCGACCACCCATTTCAGACGAAGAAGCGCATAAGATATGGTTGGATGTTGTCGGTGGTCCAAAAAAGGGGATTGCATACGGCCTTCCAGAGAGATCATTTCGGTACTACATGGCTGGATTGCAAGGTATAGGGACTTCCGCCCAAGGCGAGGCAATTGATAGGTCGACTATCTCGTCTATGGAGAAGAAGATCGCAAAGCTGACAGCAGAGCTTGAAGAGACAAAGGCTAGAGAACAAAAGAGAGATAGACAATTTGATACCCTTCAAGTTCAGCTAGAAAAGAGGGACCAACAATTTAATCTCCTTTAAGGTCAGCTGGCCAATCTTCTTACTAGTGGTGCTTTCCCTATTTCCCAGTCTCATGAGCCTTCCCTAGATGATAATCCTTCTCGTTGTTATCCTTCGAACCATGCCGACGATGAAGCATCTAGTAGTGAAGATGGAAGTGATGCAATACAAAACACTCATTGAATGGTTTGTATTGCTAAACAAAGTATTGAACTTGTGAATATTTAGTTGGAATAGTTTTGAATGATGATTGTATTGTTGATATTATTTTGTTATTGAACATTTGTATTGTTGTTGGTGTGGTTGGCGTTGTTGTTGTGGTTGTTATTAGCATTGTTGTTATGGTTGTTGTTATTAGCGTTGCTGTTGTGGTTGTGGTTGTTGTTGGTTAATTGTTGTTGTTGTTGGTTAATTATGGTTGAATGGTAGCAATGTAATGCTGCCATTATAGGATGAATATTGGTTGTAATTGGCAGGTGGTGTAGTTTAAAAGTAGGCATATTCTGTCAGGTTTTTACCTAAAAAACTGACCGATTTCGGTCGATCGGTCGGAATTCTCATATTAAAACCTAGAAATTTATCTTTTCTGACCGATTTCGGTCGGTATTTTCAATGTGAAAACTGCAGAAATTTGAAATTACCGACCGAAGTTGGTCGAAGATAACATGTTTTTAATTTATTTTTTAATTATTCCGACTGATTTCGGTCGGTCTGTTAGGATTTAAAAAGAAATGCAAAATTATCATAAAATTATATTTCCGACCGAAATCGGTCGCTATTTTAAAAAATAAATAAAAAATAATTTAAATAATACCGACCGAATTCGGTCGGTATATTTATTTTTCCAACAAAAGTTGTCAGTTAAAGTGGCCAACCAAAGGTTGAATTAACCGACCGACTTCAGTCGGAAAATTGCAACCATTTTCGGTCGCTACACCTTAACGACCACTGTTGTTATGACGAATTGAAATCGGTCGATTTTCCTATATTTCTGACCAATTTCGGTCAATTTTCGTGGACGATTTTTGATAGTTTTCTAGTAGTGTTACACAAATGCCAAAGCAAGCCAAATGCAGAATTGGTCTAATGAAATTACATTCTTCCACGCATTTCTCATTTTCTCATTTTGACTGAAATTTCACAAAGTAAATCAAATGATTCTTACTCTGCCGCCCTTAAGACAAACATACGAAAAGCCATGTGATTGGATCCCCCACTGTGTCATGCATAAGACATGCTCAAACAAAAGGATAATAGAGGTAAATTACCTCAATTCTCAAGCGTATGGCTCCTTCTCAGTTTAAAAACATTTAGTTTCTCAACCTTTGTTAAGATTGGCATGACCGAGATACTATCTTAACTGCACATACATTATGCATAAATGGGTGTGATGTAACTATTAGTTCGAGATAAATGACATAATTAGAAGCATCTCGTCCTCAACTCCTTTTAGCGCAGAAGATGGATGAACCTGCAACCAAATAGGTACTTGAGACTTAAGAATTGAAATACACAAGTTCAAGCATAAAATCATAATAATAGCACATCTACACCACCAGTAGGTATAGGTGTCATGCAAAATATAATAACAGACAATGGAGCACCTACACCACATTAAAGTTTATTTTCAAACTACAAATAAAACTTGAGCCCATGGCCTCCACATAAAAGGACCAACATGACAAAGTATCACTATTAAAGAGTAATTAGTTGTATGAGATCAGACTTGAAACCAAGAGTTCTATACCCATTATGTCGAATCTTTTGTTCAGCAAGTTGATTTGCATAGCAAATGCACATTGCTTTCCTCATTTTTTTAAGAATATAAAAATATTTTTATAAATGAAGCAACATTAAGAGTGTTATGAGAACTGTATGATTACAGCCTGCAAAAACACATTTAGCAAAGGTATATCCCTTCCACACTTGTAGGAACTCTAACATCTCTAGTATTGATTCAAACTAATTTACATGTTCATGTCTGTAACGATCTGACCGGTCGTTTTACGTATTTGAGACCTATTTCCTCTTTCGAAACTTTCCATATGTGTATTTGTGATTTTATAACTTGGGGGGATGGTTAGTTTCGTTTCGGGGAAGTTTTAGAATGATTTGGAACATTTGGTTCTTGGTTTAGAAGATTAAATTGGAAATGTTGACTGAGATTTGACTTGTGTGAAAATGACCCCCGAATGGTATTTTGATGGATCCGATAGGTTTGTATCATAATTTTGCACTTGGGCGCATGTCCGAAATTAAATTCGGAGGTCCCTAGATTGATTTGACTTATTTTGCCAAAAGTTGAATATTTAAAGTTTAGAAGTTTCCTTAAGTTTGACCGTAGGTTGACTTTATGGCTATCAGGGTCAGATTTTGATTTTTGGACTTGGAATAGATCTGTTTTACTATTTAAAACTTTTCTATAAAATTTGGTGTAATTCGGAGTTGGTTTGATAGGATTCGGACGCTTTGTTGTGATTCTAGAGGTTCTTGAGTTTTTTATTTTTTGAATTTCATGTATTTTGATGTCCGATCCGTGGTTTTAGATATTATTTCTGTGTTTTAATCGCGCGAGTGAGCTCATATGATATTATTATACTTGTGTGGATGTTTGAAGCCCCGAGGTATCGGGTGAGTTTCGGACATGTTTCGAATTGGATTGACTCATTTTAGGTTGCTGGTGTGCTGATGCTCCAGTTATCGCAATTGCGAGCACCAACATCGTAATTGCGAAGTGAACAATAGGGGCAGGTATCGCATTTTTGATGCCTTACTCGTAATTGGGAAGCAAGGCTTAGACTGGGTAGGTTCATATTTGTGACCAATTGGTCGCATTTGCGAGAGGGATACACTTCGCAAATGCAAAGTCAGTGTCGCATTTGCGACATTTCTCTAGGCTGTCAGGCGCCGCATTTGTGATTCTTTTTTCGCATTTGAGAGGGTTCGCAATTGTAAATCCAGGGTCGCAATTGCGACTTCTGCACCTGAACAAAAGGGCTGGGATGACGAGATTTGGGTTCATTTTTTATATTTTAGAATCCTAGACTCGATAGGAGGCGATTTTGTAGTGGGATTTTCATCAAAAACTAATGAGTAAGTGATTTTGATCAATTTTTAATTATATTATATGATTATATATGAGATTTAACATCAAATTCATGAGAATCTAAGAGAAATGTGGGGAAAATATTTTCTATGTTTTGAAAAATAAAAATTGATTTGAGAGTCGAATTGGACTCGCATTTGAAAACAAAACACATATATGGACTCGCGGGGTTATGGGTAGTCGAGATCTACCCTTGGACTCGGGTTTTGACCGGGCGGGCCCAGGATTGACTTTTGTTGACTTTTGGGAAATTGTGTAATGATCATAGCTTTATTAATCGTAATTAGTTTCTCTTGCATTGTTTGATGATATTAAGTTATTTTTTGTTAGATTTGAGCCGTGCAGAGGCAAATTTTGAGGGGAAAAGCTTTTTTCAGTATTGATTTGGCCTAGTTGAGGTAAGTATATTGTCTAACTTTGTGGAGAGGGAACCACCCCTTAGGATTGGGTTGATTGTACTATTTGAATTATGTGGAAGATGTGTACATGAGGTGATGAATGTGTACAAGGGCCTATATGTGAAAATTGTCCGGTTTAGACTTTTAAGTTACTTATAAACACTTAATTGAAGTTGTTATTATTTGTTCTAGCTTTCGTTGTCAAGTATATTCTTACATGCTTTCATCGAAGTTTTTATTACATGTTCTTGTTTTCATTGTCGAGGTTATTCTTACATGCATTTATTATCAATTGTTGTTATATGATATTCTTTCCATTGTTGAGTTATTTTCCTGCAATTAGTCGTAGTTGCTATTTTGTGCTATCTCTTTCATTGTTAAGCTTATGTTATGCACTAGAGTTTGAAGTTGCCATTTCATGAAAATACCTTCATTGTTGAGTTATTGAGGTTGAAGTTGTTGAGAGCTAATAACACGTTTGTGGTTGAAATTGTTGGTTATTGGAATACCTTTTCTTGTTGAGCTATTTCCCATTAATTTTGTTGTTATTGAGATTCTTGTATACATTGTGGTTGAGCCATGGGCTTTGTGTTGTGGTAACATTGGTATTATTGAGTTTTGGCAATGTTGTGGCATATGGGAACATGTGGTTCAAGTTGATTATAATATTGTGATATTGATGTGCATGCAGTGGTATAAGGGTATGTATTGATGCGCATGAGGTGAGATAAGGTGGAATTTATATGCGATATGCGCGTTATTATCTTTCTTTCATTCGTGTTACTTGTATTTTTTCGGTACTTGATCACTTGTTGTTCTTATCATATGTTCACTCCTTGTTGTTCTTTATTGCCTTATTATTCGTTGTTAGACTTATATCATTGTACTATTTTATTGTCATTTATTTCTTTTCTTTTCGTTATTAGATAATATTAATATTCTTTTAAGGTTTCTATGTCTAGTAGGTGTCACGACCTGGCCTCATTTCTACTCTATCGAGGTTAGGATTGATACTTACTAGGTACCATTGTGGTGTACTCATACTATGCTTCTGTATGTTTTTGTGTAAATTCAGTTACTTCTGCCCGTGCCAGATGCCAGTGAGCTAATTTAGACGCTTTAGAGACTTCAAGGTATACCTTCTTCACGCTTACGGACCTCGAGGTCACCTTCTGCTATTCTCTCTACTATTGTTTGTCTTCATATCAAATAGTGTTGTATTTAGAGATTTCTAGTGTACTTCTTTAGAGCTTATGATTTTGTACCGCCGATTTTGGGAATTAGTTGACTATTGTTCCATTTTGGTTTAACTATGATAGTTATCAGTTTTATTTAATATCTTAGTTTTTATTTCTATTAAATTCTCAATGTGTGTTAGGCTTACCTAGTCTTAGAAACTAGGTGCCATCAGACTACCTAAGGTGGGATTTTGGAGTCGTGACAAGTTGGTATCAGAGCCAGGTTCATAGGTGCTACGAGTCATAAGTAGGTTTAGTAGAGTCTTGCGAATCAGTATGGAGACGTCTATACTTATCTTCGAGAGGTACAAAACTATTAGAAAAATTCAAATTCTTTGATTCCTTATCATGCGGATTTGTTAATTTCAAAATAAGAGCCTTTGTCTTTCTATTCTCTCACACATGGTGAGGGCACACACTCCTGGATCGAATGAGCACACATCCGCACCCCCTGCTGGAGCTGTGAGAGGTCGGGGCCGAGGTAGAGACTGAGGAGGGGCACGTGCTGCAGCCAGAACACCTGTCCGAGCAGCAACTGAGGAGCCACCATTAGCTTCGATTTGGGGACAAGCACCCAAGGCGTTTTTTGCTACCACTGGAATCCAGGAGACCTTAAAACACTTCTTGAGTATGTTCGACACTTTAGCTCAGGCGGTATTGATCCCGGTTGCACCAGCTACATCTCAAGTT
Organism: Nicotiana tabacum; assembly: GCF_000715075.1. Taxonomy (NCBI): domain Eukaryota; kingdom Viridiplantae; phylum Streptophyta; class Magnoliopsida; order Solanales; family Solanaceae; genus Nicotiana; species Nicotiana tabacum. The sequence goes on along the minus strand of NC_134092.1, from coordinate 49,731,576 downwards.
GGGGGAGGGGCTCAGACTGCCGTGGCCTATTGTCATGATCCCATTTTCCCCTCCGTAGGATGTCGTGATGGCACCTAGTCTCTAAGACTAGGTAAGCCTAACAATTTGCAGAATCAATGAATAATAAACTGAACTCCAATCTCAATACATGATGTATAAATATAAAACTGCCATTCAATAATTACAACTCCCAAAACGCGGTGGAAACAAATCATAAGCTTCTAAGAGCAAATACTAGGTGTCTCTATACATCATAGTCTAAAGAAAATAAGGAAAAATAACATAGTAAGGATAGAGGGGGACTCCGAGGTCTGCGGACGCTGGCAGATGTACCTTGAAGTCTCCACGTGCGGTCTAACTCACCGGTACCTGGTCTGGTGGGAAGAACCTGGATCAGCACAAAAAGATGTGCAGAAGTGTAGTATGAGTACACCACAATGGTACCCAGTAAGTGCCAAGCCTAACCACGGTAGAGTAGTGACGAGGTCAGGTCAGGGCCCTACTGGTTTAAAAGAAAAGTAAGGCAGAAGATATAATAATATTTTGAAATGACTGAGAATTTAAACAATAAGAAGTTTCAGAAAAATATCAGCACAGTAAATAGAAGTAAACAACAGGGGTACTCCCGAGGTAACACCTCGTAGTCCCAAATGTAAATATGCACGACAGGAGGGATCTCCCGAGTAACCACATCGTAGTCCCAAAGTAAATATGCAGTACAGGGGGATCTCCCGAGTAAACGCCTCGTAGTCCCAAAGTAAATATGCAGTACAGGGGGTCTCCCGAGTAAACGCCTCGTAGTCTTAAAATAAATATGCAGTATAGGGGGATCTCCCGAGGAACCGCCTCGTAGTACCAAAGCAAATATGCAATAGATAACCGAAGGAACAATGAATTTATGGCGAGAAAACTTACAGTTAAAGTTTAAATTTAAATCAAGGGAAGCAGGCGATTCAACTAAGCATGTTGCACAAATTTGCAAGTAAGGGTTAAGGCACGTAGACATGCGATACTAGGCTTAACATGATCACTACATATGCTAAGGTAACGCAATCAAAGAATTTAAAAGAAGACAACTCAGCAAGAACCGAAATTTCCACAGTTAGCCCGTGCACACACTCGTCACCTCGCGTACACGGCACTCACATATCACAAAGTGTTACGACAATACCAAATCCTAAGGGGATTTCTCCCGCACAAAGTTAGACATATCACTTACCTCAGATCTCGCTCAATTAATAGATAAGGATGTCTTTCCCTCGATTTTTTGACTCCAAATGGCCCAAATCTAGCCAACAGCAATTACATATCATGAATACAACTAAATTCTACCTTATCATGAATACCTTAAATTCCAAATCCCTAGCCTCAAACTCCTAAATTCCACCTTAAATACACACTAACTAGATGGAAATATCAATGGGGAAACAAGATTATTGAATAAAAATGCTCAAAAATGGATTACCTCAAGAAATCCCTCGAAAATACTCTCAAGAATCACCAAAACACGAGCTCAAATGTCCAACAATGATAAAAATCCCGAGCCCTTGAATTAATAGAATCTGGCCAGGGGTTCCGCTTCTGCGGTCCACTTAGCCGCACCTGCGGCACCGCTTTTGCGTAAAACACAACTGCTTCTGCGGTTAACCACTAGAGCTGCGCCTCCGCTTTTGCGGTCTTCGCTCTCACATATGCGCAACCGTTGGTGAGGAACTCTCTTCGCAGTTGCGCACTCTTCGCATTTGTTCCAATCTTCTCACTTCTGCGAGATCGCTTCTGCGGGGCCATGACCGCATCTGCGGGATCATCTGAATAGCCCCAATTCTGCTTCTGTGGCTGAAAGGCTGCTTCTGCGGTGTCTCACCTGTGGCCCAAAATACGCATGTGCGATTACACCAAACACAGCAAAGCTTCAGCTATGCTCCAAGTCCAATTTTTTATCCGTTAACCATTCGGAAACCACTTGAAACCCCCGAGACCTCAACCAAACATACCAACCAGTCCTAAAATATCATACGGACTTAGTTGAGCCTTTAAATCATATAATAACGCTAAAAACATGAATTGTGCATCGATTCAAGCCTAATGAACTTCAAAGTTTCAAACTTCTACATCCGATGTCGAAACCTATCAAATCAAGTCCGATTGACCTACAATTTTGCACATAAGACATAATTGACATTACGGACCTACACAAACTTCCAGAATCAGAATCCGACCCTGATATCAAAAAGTCCACTCCTGATCAAACTTTTCAAAAATCATCCAATTTTCTAACTTTCGCCAATTAACGCTAAAATGACCTACGGACCTCCAATTCAACATTCAAACACGCTCCTAAGACCAGAATCACTCTACGGAGCTGTTGGAACCGTCAAAACTCCATTCCGGAGTCTTCACACAATTCAACCTACGACCAATTCCTAGAACTTTAACTTCCATTTTAGAGACTATGTGTCCCATTTCACTCCGAAACCAAAGACAAATCCTCCCGGAAATTTACATAACCACAAAATGAAGTAGAGGGAGAAATAAATAGGGTTTCGGGGTTACGACTCTCAAAATGACCGGCCGGGTCGTTACATCCTCCCCCTTATAAAACAAACATTCATCCTTGAACGAGTATAGAGACATACCTGAAGTGGTGAAAAGATGAGGATAACTGCTGCATATATCATGCTCGGTCTCCAAGTCGCCTCCTCGACCGGATGACCCCTCCACTACACCTTCACTGACGCGATGTTCTTCAACCTTAACTTTCGAACCTGCCTGTCCAAAATGGCCACTCGCTCCTCAACATAAAATAAATCCTTGTCCAACTGGACTGAGCTAAAGTCTAACACATGAGACGGATCGTCGTGACACTTCCGGAGCATGGAAACATGAAATACTGGATGAACTGTAGAGAGACTAGGTGGTAGTGCAAGTCTATAAGCCATCTCTCCAACCCTCTCAAGAATCTCATAATGCCCGATATACCTAGGGCTCAACTTACCCTTCTTTCCGAACCTCATAACACCCTTCATGGGTGAAACCCGGAGCAAAACTCGCTCCCCAACCATGAATGCAACGTCGCGAACCTTCCGATCCATATAACCTTTCTGCCTAGACTGGGCTGTACGAAGTCGATCCTGAATCAATTCCACTTTCTCCAAGGCATCCTGAACCAAATCTGTACCTAATAGCCTAGCCTCGCCAAGCTCGAACCAACCTACTGGAGACCGGCACTGTCTACCATACGAAGCCTCGTACTGCGCCATCTGAATGCTTGACTGATAACTGTTGTTATAGGCAAACTTCACAAATGGCAATAACTGATCCCAAGCACCCCCAATATCAATCTCGCATGCACGAAGCATATCCTCCAATATCTTAATAGTGCGTTCGGATTGTCCGTCCGTCTAAGGGTGAAATATTGTACTCAACTCCATACGAGTACCCAACTCACGCTGTACGGCTTTCCAGAACCGTGATATAAATTGCGTACCCCGGTCAGAGATAATAGATACAGGTACGCCATGAATCCTGACAATCTCACGAATGTAAACTTGAGTCAGCTGATCTGAAGAGTAAGTAGTAACCACAGGAATGAAATGAGCTGACTTGGTCAATGTATCCACAATCACCCAAACTGCATCGAACTTCCTCTGAGTCTGTGGGAGCCCAACAATGAAATCCATAGTGATCCGCTTGCATTTCCACTCTAGAATCTCTAACTTTTGAAGAAATCGACCCGGCCGCTGATGCTCACACTTCACCTACCGATAATTTAAACAACGAGCCACATATTCCACTATGTCCTTCTTCATCCGCCTCCACCAATAGTGTTGCCTCAAATCCTGATACATCTTTGCGGAACCAGGGTGAATCGAGTACCGCGAACTGTGAATCTCCTGGAGAATCAACTCACGCAAACCATCTACATTAGGCACACATAGCCTGCCTTGCATCCGTAATACACCGTCATCTCCAATAGTGACTTCCTTGGCATCACCATGTTGAACCGTGTCCTTAAGAACAAGCATATGGGGGTCATCATACTGATGCTCTTTGATACGATCATAAAGAGAAGACTGAGAAACCACACAAGACAAAACTCAGTTCGGCTCGGCTCAGAAACATCCAATCTGACAAATTGGTTGGCCAAGGCATGAACATACAAGGCTAAAAGCCTCTCTGCTACTGGTAGATATGCTAAACTGTCCAAACTCTCTGTCTTGCTTCTCAAGGAATCGGCCACCACGTTGGCCTTCCCGGAATGATAGAGAATGGTGATGTCATAATCCTTAAGCAACTCCAACCATCTCTGCTGCCACAAGTTAAGATCCTTCTGTTTAAACAGATGTTGTAGACTCTGGTGATCGGTGAAAACTTCACAAGGAACACCATACAAATAGTGCCGCCAGATCTTCAAGTCATGAACAATAGCTGCTAACTCAAGGTCATGGACAGGATAATTCTTCGCATGCACCTTCAATTGTCTAGAAGCGTAGGCAATCACCCTACCATCCTGCATCAACACCACGCCGAGACCAATGCGTGACGCATTACAATACACCATATAGGACCTTGATCCAGTAGGCAACACTAACACTGGGGTTGTAGTCAAAGCAGTCTTGAGCTTTTGAAAGCTCTCCTCATAATCCTCAGTCCACCTGAACGGAGCACCCTTATGGGTCAATCGGATCATAGGTGATGCAATAGACGAGAAACCTCTACAAATCGACGATAATACCCCGCCAAGCCAAGAAAACATCAGATCTCTGTAGCCGAGGATGGTCTAGGCCAACTCTGCACTGCTTCAATCTTCTTCGGATCTACCTTGATCCCCTCACTCGATACTACATGACCCAAAAATACCAATGAGTCTAGCCAGAATTCACAGTTCGAAAATATTGCATATAACTTCTTCTCTGTCAAGGTCTGAAGCACAGTCCTCAGGTACTGCTCATGATCCTCCCGACTCTGGGAGTACATCGGAATATCGTCAATAAACACAATGATGAAGGAGTCAAGATAGGGCTGAAATACATTGTTCATCAAGTGGATGAATGTTGTTGGGGCATTGATCAGCCCAAAAGATATCACAAGGAACTTGTAATGACCATACCGAGTCCTGAAAGTAGTCTTCGGGATATCCGGCTCCCGAATCTTCAACTGATGATAGCCTGAACGCAAGTCGATCTTAGAGAACACTCTGGCACCCAGAAGGTGATCAAATAAGTCACTAATAAATGGATACATGTTCTTCACTGTAACCTTGTTCAACTAGCGATAATCAATACACATTCACATGGAACCATCCTTCTTCTTTACAAACAAGACAAGAGCACCCCAAGGCGATACACTGGGCCGAATGAAGCCCTTATCGAGCAACTCTTGCAACTATTCCTTTAACTCTTTCAAATCTCCTGGGGCCATCCGATAAAGTGGAATAGAAATGGGCTGAGTGCCCGGTAACAAATCAATGCCAAAGTCAATATCTCTATCGGGTGGCATGCCCGAAAGATCCACTGGGAATACATCTGAATAGCCCCTCACTACCGGAACAGACTCGATGGTAGGAGTATCAACACTAACATCTCTCACATGGGCTAGATACGCATCACACCCCTTCTCAGCCATTCGCTGAGCTTTAAAAAATGAAACAACCCTGCTAGGAACATGATCCAAGGTACCTGTCCACTCTAGTAGCGGTAGACCAGGCATAGCCAATGTCACCATCTTGGAATGACAATCAAGGATAGCGTGATAGGGAGACAACCAGTCCATGCCCAAAATAGCATCGAAATCCACCATACTGGGCAATAATAAGCCAGCTTTGGTCTCAAAACCACTAAGAACAATCAAAGACGACCGATACATATGGTCAACAACAATAGAATAACCCACGGGTGTAGATACATAAATAGGTAAACTCAGAGAATCACGGGATACACCCAAATATAAAGCAAAATATGATGACACATAGGAATAAGTGGAGCCTGGATCAAATAAGATTGATGCATCTCTATGACAGACTAGAACAGTACTTGTGATAATAGAATCTGATGCAACTGCCTCTGTCCTAGCAGGAAGGGCGTAATATCTGGCCTGGCCTCCCCCTCTAGGGCGACCTCTACCTGTCCGACCTCCACCTATAGCTGGTTGTGTAGGTGGATTAGCAACTGGTGCAGTAAGAATCGTGAGGCCCCTGTGGAATGAGTGGAGCCTGCGAAATCTGTGGAGGTCCACCCCTCCTGAATCTGGGGCAATCCCTCACCAAATAATGAGTGTCACCACACTCAAAACAAGCTCTCGGAGGACGTGGCTGCTGCGACTGGCTCGGGCCTGATTGACTTGACTAACTGCTGAAAGCACCCCGTACAGGAGGTACACTAGACATTGGCAGTGCATAATAAGGATCCCGGGGCCTAGTAGTGGCCGGAGCACCGCTGGTGGTTGGAAGTGCTGAATGAATAGGGCGACCCATATAACCTCTGCCCTGACGAGCTATAGCTGGGGCACGAGTACCACTGTAAGTGCCAAACTCTTGAGACCTCTTGGCGTCTCTCTCCTCTCTATCCCAAGTTAGCATGCCCTCTAACCTCCTAGCAGTCCCCACTACCTGCTGATACGCAATATCCATCTCCAACTCTCGGGCCATGCTCAATTTGATGCTGGGGTTGAGCACCTCAATAAACTAACAAACCCGCTCTCGAACAGTAGCAACCAAGGCTGGTGCATGCCTAGCCAAATCACTGAATCGGACCTCATACTCTAACACGGTCATAGAACCCTGGTGCAACTGCTCAAACTCTGCGTGCCAAGCATCTATGAGACTCTGGGGAACATACTCCCTTAAGAATATATCTGCGAACTGAGTCCAAGTGAGTGAAGCTGCCTTAGCCAGACTATCCAACTGGTACGCACGCCACCACTGATAGGCCGCTCTTCTAAGCTGGAATGTAGTGAAAACAACCCCACTAGTCTCCGCAACACCCATAGTACAGAGGATACGGTGACACTCCTCAAGAAAACCCTAGGCATCCTCTGACGCCAAGCCACTGAAAGTAGGAGGGTGGTACTTCTTGTACCTCTCGAGCCTGAGCTGCTCCGCCTCAAAAGCTGCTTCCCTAACCTCGGGCTGAACTAGAGATACCGGCTGTATCGTTATAATCTTTGGATCCTGGTCTACCTGAACCCGCTACTCTGGGGTACTGGCGATGGGAGTCTGTACTCCTCCCTCGGCCTGAGATGTGGCAGGAGCAAGTGGTATCAATCCTGCCTGAGCCAAGGTGCTGAACAAGCTCAGAAACTGGGCTAGAGTCTCCTGGAGGATTGGTGCAGTAACAGGCGTCTCAGGTGCCTACCCTCCAACTGGAACTACTGGAGGCTCCTCTGTAGCATCTCCTGCGAGTGCTCTGGATGCACCGCGTGGATGTCATCGGCCTCTACCCCAGCCCCGACCTCTCATGGCTCTAGCAGGGGGCACAGGTGTCTGATCATCTGATCCAGCTGTATGTGTGCTCACCATATGTGAGAGAATAGAAAGACAGAAGTTTAGAGTCCGAAGTCAAAATCTCGCACGATAAGGAATCAAAGAAAGTGAAATTTTTCAAACAGTTCCATAGCCTCCCGAAGATAAGTACAGACGTCTCCGTACCGATGTACGAGACTCTACTAAACCTGCTTGTGACTCATAAAACCTATGAACCTAGAGCTTTGATACCAATTTGTCACGACCCCATTTTCCCCTCAGTAGGATGTCGTGATGGCACCTAGTCTCTAAGACTAGGTAAGCCTAACAATTTTGCGGAATCAATGAATAATAAACTGAACTCCAATCTCAATACATGATATATAAATATAAAACTGCCATTCAATAATTACAACTCCCAAAACCCGATGGAAACAAGTCACAAGCTTCTAAGAGCAAATATTAAGTGTCTCTATACATCAGAGTCTAAAGAAACTAAGGAAAAACAACACAGTAAGGATAGAGGGGGACTCCGAGGTCTGCGGCCACTGGAAAATGTACCTTGAAGTCTCCACGTGTGGTCTAACTCACTGGTATCTGGTTTGGTGGGAAGAACCTGGATCTACGCAAAACGATATGCAGAAGTGTAGTATGAGTACACCACAACGGTACCCAATAAGTGTTAAGCCTAACCTCGGTAGAGTAGTGACGAGGTCAGGTCATGGACCTACTGGTTTAAAAGAAAAGTAAGGCAGAAGATATAATAATATTTTGAAATGATTGAGAATGTAAACAATAAGAAGTTTCAGAAAAATATCAGCACAGTAAATAGACGTAAATAACAGGGGCACTCCCGAGGTACCGCCTCGTAGACACAAATGTAAATATGCACGACAGGGGGGATCTCCCGAGTAACCGCCTCGTAGTCCCAAATGTAAATATGCACGCCAGGGGGGATCTCTCGATTAACCGCCTCGTAGTCCCAAAGTAAATATGCAGTATAGGGGGATCTCCTATGTCAACGCCTCATAGTCCCAAAGTAAATATGTAGTACAGGGGGATCTCCCGAGTAAACGCCTCATAGTACCAAAGTAAATATGAAGTACAGGGGGATCTCCCGAGGAACCGCCTCGTAATCCCAAACTAAATATGCAGCAGATAACCGAAGGAACAATGAATTTATGGCAAGAAAACTTATAGTTAAAGTTTTAATTTAAATCAAGGGAAGCAGGTAATTCAACTAAGCATGTTGCACAAATTTTCAAGTAAGGGTTAAGGCACGTAGACATGCGATACTAGGCTAAACATGATCACTACATATGCTAAGGTAACGCAATTAAGGAATTTAAAAGAAGACAACTCAGCAAGAACCGAAATTTCTATAATTAGCCCGTGTACGCACTCGTCACCTTACGTACACGGTGCTCACATATCAGAAAGTGTTACGATAGTACCAAATCCTAAGGGAATTTCCCCCACACAATGTTAGACAAGTCACTTACCTCAGATCTCGCTCAATCGATAAGATGCCTTTTCCTCAATTTTCCGACTCTGAATAGCCCAAATCTAGCCAAAAGCAATTACATATCATGAATAAAACTATGAGAAACTAATTTAAATAATAAATCTACGACTTTAGCAAAGAGTCGAAAAATCAGCCCAAAAGGTCAACCAGGGCTCACGTATCGGAATTGGGTAAAAGTCACAAAATGCGAATGCTCACTCGACCACGAGTTCACCCATACCCAAATTACCAAAATCCAATAACAAATCGCCACTCAATTCCAAAAATCAAACTCTCCAAATCCCTAGCCTCAAATTCTCAAATTCCACCTTAAATACACACTAACTAGGTGGAAAAATCAATGGGGAAACAATATTATTGAAGAACAATGCTCACAAGTGGCTTACCTCAAGAAATCCCTCGAAAAAGCTCTCAAGAATTGCCAAAACCCGACCTCAAATATCCAACAATGATAAAAATCTCGAGCCCTTGAATTAATAGAATCTGCCTAGAAGTTTCGCTTCTGCGGTCCACTTAGTAGCACCTGCAGCACCGCTTTTGTAAAAATAAAAACTGCTTCTACGGTTAACCACTAGAGTTGGGCCTCCACTTCTGTGGTCTTCGCCCTCGAATCTTCACAACCGCAGGTGCGGAACTCCCTTCGCACCTGCGCACTCTCCGCATTTGTGCCAATCTTCTCGCTTCTGCGGGGCCATGACCGCTTCTGCGGGGCCATGATCGCATCTGCAGGCTCAGCTGGACAGCCCCAATTCCACTTCTACAACTCAATGACTGCTTCTGCGGTGTCGCACCTGCAGCCCAAAATCCACAGGTGCAATTACACTAGTCACAACAAAGCTTCAGCTACGCTCCAAGTCCAATATTTGATCTGTTAACCATCCGAAAACCACTCGAGGCCCCCTGAGACCTCAGCCAAACATACCAACCAGTCATAAAACATCATACGGACTTATTTGACGCTTTAAATCACATCAAACAACGCTAAAAACATGAATTGAGCATCGATTCAAGCCTAATGAACTTCAAAGTTTCAAACTTCTACATCTGACGCTGAAACCTATCAAATCAAGTCCGATTGACCTCAAATTTTGCATGCAAGTCATAATTGATATTAAAGACCTACTCCAACTTCCGAAATTAGAATCTGACCCTGATATCAAAAACTCCACTCCCGGTCAAACTTTCCAAAAATTATCCAATTTTGCAACTTTCGCCAATTGAAGCTAAAATGACCTACGGACCTCCAATTCAACATCTGAACACGCTCATAAGACCAGAATCACCCTACGTAGCTATTCAAACCGTCGAAACTCTATTTCGGAGTCGTCTTTATACAATTCAACCTACGACCAATTCCTAGAACTTAAACTTCCATTTTAGGGACTACGTGTCCCATTTCACTCCGAAACCAAAGACAAATCCTCCCGGCAAGTTACATAACCACAAAATGAAGTAGAGGAATAAATAGGGGTTCGGGGATACTACTCTCAAAATGACCGATCGGGTCATTACACCCGTACTCCAGAGCAACGGATCCATGTTGATCAGGTTCTAGGAGTTATGCTAGCACAATCCGTTATTCTGGTTCAGCCTGAGGTCAGGCCAGAGGCATATGAGGAGGAGTAGAGGATACTTGAGAGATTCAAGAAGTATGATCCTCCTACTTACAATGGTGCAGTTACTGAGGATGCACAGGGGTTTCTAGACAAGTGCCACCGTATTCTCCGCACCATGGGTATTGTGGAGGTGAGCGGAGTTTCCTTTACAACATTTCAATTGTCTGGAGCAACATATAAGTGGTGGTAGGATTATGAGAAGGGTAGGCCAGTAGATGCAGCGCCACTCACTTGGGCTCAACTTTCAGATATGTTTTTGAGGGAGTTTGTTCCCTAGACCCTCTAGGATGCGTGGCGCACAGAGTTTGAGTAGCTGTACCAGGGCACTCTGATAGTGTCGGAGTATGCTATCAAATTTAGTGATTTGTCCTGTCATGCACCCGCTTAGGTTTCTATAGTCAGAGAGCGAGTTTGTAGATTCGTCGAGGGGCTCAGTTATTGTCTTAGATTCAGCATGACTCGGAAGTTGGAGATGGATACTCTATTTTAGTAGGTTGTAGATATCTCTCATAGGATGGAGTGTATGAAGGGCCGGGAAAGGGAGGATAGGGAGGCCAAGAGGCCTCATGATTCTGGAGAATTTAGTGGTGCTCACGCTGCAGTTTTAACTCGTCATGGTAGAGGTCATTTGAGTCGACCAATTCATTCAGTACTTCCATCTATTCATAGTGCTCTAGCTATTTCGAGGTCTCAAGTTGCCTGTTATGCACAACCACTTTCCAGTGCACCTCTTGCATAGGGTACCTTCAGCGGTCAGTCTAGTCGATCGGGTCAGACTTAGTTTCAACATCCACACCTACCGAGAGGTTGTTTTGAGTATGTTGATACCAGGCATATGGTGAGGGACTATCCCAGACTCAGGAGGGGTGCACCACCATAGGCTCCTCTGGCTCCATGGAATCCATAGGGTCCACATGCTATATTTGTTGCTCCAGTTGCTGCTCCACCTGCACCGCCAAATAGGGGTTGAGGTCTCGCAAGTAGAGGTCACCCTAGAGAGGGAGGCCAGGCTTGTTTCTATGCTTTTCTAGGTTGGACTGAGGCTGTTGCATCAGATGTTATTATCACAGGTATTGTTCCGATCTATCATAGGGATACATCCGTTTTATTTGATATGGGTTTCACTCATTCGTAAGTGCCATCTTACTTTGCTCCATATTAGGATATATCTCGTGATTCTTTGAGTGCTCCTATATATGTGTCTACGCCTATGGGAAATTTTATTGTTGTAGACCATGTTTATCGGTCCTGTTTAGTCACTATCGGGGTTTATGAGACCAGAGTTGACCTTCAGCTACTCAGTATAGTGTACTTTGACGTGATATTAGGAATGGATTGTTGTCTCCCTATCACGCTATTCTCGACTTTCATGCCATGACCGTGACATTGACTATGCCAGGGTTGCTGCGGTTGAAGTTGAAGGGTACATTGGATTATATTCCTAGCAGGGTGGTGTCCTTTCTGAAGGCATAACGAATGCTTGATAAGGGGCGTGAATCATATCTATCCTCTGTGAGGGATGTTAGTGTTACTCCTATCGTTGAGTCAGTTTCGGTATTGAGATATTTCCCAGATGTGTTCCCAGCAGACCTATCGGGCATGTCACACCATAGGGATATCGATTTTTGTATTGACCTGGTGCCGGGCACTCAGTCCATTTCTGTTCCACCATATCGTATGGCACCAATGGAGTAGAAGGAATTAAAGGAACAGCTTCAGGAGTTGCTTGGTAAGGGTTTCATTTGACCGAGTGTCTCGCCTTGGGGTGCTCCAGTTCTATTTGTGAAGAAGAAAGACGACTCTATGAGGAGATGTATTAAATAAAGGCAGTTGAACAAGGTTACAATCAAGATCAAGTACCCCTTACTGTGTATTGATGATCTGTTCGGCCATCTTCAAGGTGCTAGGGTATTCTCGAAGATTTATTTGATATTGGGGTACCATCAATTGAAGATTCGGTATTCAGATATTCCGAAGACTACTTTTAGGACTCACTATGTTCACTATGAGTTTTTGGTGATGTCATTTGGTCTAACCAACTCCCCAGCAGCATTTATGCACTTGATGAACAGTGTGTTTGACCCATATCTTGATTCTTTCGTCATCGTGTTCATTGACTACATATTGGTGTATTCCACCAGTCAGGAGGATCATGAGCAGTACTTGAGGATCGTGCTCCAGACCTTGAAGGAGAAGAAGATATATGCTAAATTATCCAAGTCTGAGTTGTGGCTTGATTCTGTGGCATTTTTGGGCCATGTGGTGTCTAGTAAGGGGATTAAGGTGGATCTGAATAAGGTGGAGGCAGTTCAGAATTGGCCTAGACTGTCTCCTGCTACTAAGATCCGGAGTTTTCTAGGCTTGGCTAGTTATTATTGCTATTTTGTGGAGGAGTTTTCATCCATCGCAGCTCATTTGACCAGATTGACTCAGAAGAGTACTCCATTATGTGGTCAGACATATGTGAGGAGAGCTTCAGAAGCTCAAGACGGCCTTGACCACAGGTCTAGTTCTGGTTTTGCCTTCAGCATCGGGTTCTTATATAGTTTATTGTGATGCTTCGCGGATTGGCATTGGATGTGTATTGATGCAGGAGGGTAGAGATTGATTGCTTATGCTTTGCGTCAGTTAAAGCCCCATGAGAAGAACTATCATGTTTATGATTTAGAGTTGGCAGCCATTGTCCACGCATTAAATATTTGGAGGCAACGGCATATCTTGTGAGGTATTCACAGATCATCGGAGTCTACAACACTTGTTTAATCAAAAAATCTAAACTTGAGTCAGCGGAGATGGTTAGAGATATTAAAAGAATATGATATCACCATTCTTTATCATCCTGGGAAGGCCAATATGGTGGCCGATGCCTTGATTAGGAAGGCGGGGGGCATGTGGAGTCTTACTTATATTTCGGTTGGAGAACGACTGTTAGCATTGGATGTACAGGCTTTCTCCAATTGGTTTGTGAGTCTAGATATTTTGGAGCCTAGATGGGTTCTTGCTGGCATGGTTTCTCGGTCTTCTTTGTATGAGTGCATTGAGGCACATCAGTATGATGATCCCCATTTATTTGTCCTAAAGGACACGGTGCAACATAGTGATGCCAAGGACTTTTCTATTGGAGATGATGGGGTGTTAAGGATGCAGGGCTGAATTTGTGTGCCCAATGTGCATGGGTTGCGTGAGTTGATACTTGAGGAGGTCCACAGTTCGCGGTATTCCATTCATCCAGGCGCCGTAATGATGTATCAATATTTGAGGTAGCATTACTGGTGGAGAAGAATGAAAAAAGATATAGTGGAGTACGTGGCTCAGTGTTTGAACTATCAGCAGATGAAGTACGATCATCAGAGGTCGAGCGGTTAGCTTTAGAGACTTGATATTCCAGAGTGGAATTGGGAGCGTATCACTATAGATTTCGTTGTTGGACTACCACGGACCTTGAAGAAATTTGACGCAGTGTGGGTTATTGTGGATAGACTGACCAAGTCTGTACACTTCGTTCCAGTTGTGACTACCTACTCTTCAGAGCAGCTGGCTCAGATTTATATCTGTGAGATTGTTCGTCTTCATGGTGTGCCGGTGTCTATTATCTCCGATTGAGGCACGCAAATTACATTGCATTTCTGGAGAGCTATGCAGCGTGAGTTTGGCATAGATATTGAGTTGAGCTCGACATTTCAACCCCATATGGATGGGCAGTCCAATCACACAATTCAAATCTTGGAGGACATGCTACATGCATGTATTATAGATTTCGGGGGTTCATGGGATCAGTTTCTACTGCTTGTAGAGTTCACCTACAAAAATAGCTATCAATCAAGTAGTCAGATGGCTCCTTATGAGGCCTTATATGGGAGGCGGTGTCACTCTCCAATTGGATGGTTTGAGTCGGGGGAGGCTAGGTTGTTGGGCACTGATTTGGTTTGGGATGCCTTGGAGAAAGTCAAGTTGATTCAGGATCGGCTTCGTACATCACAGTCTAGGCAGAAGATTTATGCTGATCTGAAGGCTCATGATGTAGCATTCATGGTGGGAGGGAGGGTTTTGCTCAGAGTTTCACCCATTAAGGATGTGATGAGGTTCAGGAAGAAGGGCAAGTTTAGCCCTAGGTATATTTGTCCTTTTGAGATCCTTGAGAGAGTTGGTGAGGTGGCTTACAGACTTGCATTGCCACTCAGCTTATCAGGAGTTCACCCGATGTTTCATATTTCCATGCTCCGAAAGTATTATGGTGATTTGTCACATGTATTAGCTTTTAGCTCAGTCCAATTGGATAATAATTTGACTTATATTGAGGAGCTGGTGGTTATTTTGGACAGGCAGTTCTGAAAGTTGAGGTCAAAGAACATTGCTTTAGTGAAGGTTCAATAGAGAGGTCAATCGGTCGAGGAGGCGACCTGGGACACCGAGCACGACATGAAGAGTCGTTATCCTCACCTTTTTGTCACTTCAGGTATGTCTCGATGCACATTCGAGGATGAATGTTTGTTTTAAGAGAGGGAGAATATAATGACCCGGCCATTGTTTTGTGTATTTGAGCCCCAGTTCCCTTTTTAAAGATTCTCGTATGTATATTTGTGGTTTTATGTCTTGCGGTAATGATTAGTTTCATTTCGGGGAAGTTTTGAAATGATTTGGACCCTTTGGTTCTTGGTTTAGAAGCTTAAGTTGGAAATGTTGACTGAGAATTGAATTTTGTGAAAACGACCCCAGAACGGTGTTTTGATGGCTGCGATAGGTTCATACCTTGATTTTGTCCTAGGTGTATGTCCGGAATTGAATTCAGAGGTCCCTAGGTTAATTTAATTAAGTTGGCAATTTGAGGTTTAAAGTTTTCTTAAGTTTGACCGTAGGTTGATTTTATGGCAATCAGGGTCGGATTTTTGTTTTGGGACGTGGAATAAGTTGTTTTGATATTTGGAACATGTTTGCAAACTTTGGTGTAATTCGAAGTTGGTTTGATAGGACTCGTACGCTTGGTTGTGAATCTAGAGGTTCTTGAGTTTTTCTTTTAAATTCCATACGTTTTGATGTATGATTCATGGTTCTAGATGTTATTTTGGTATTTTAATCGTGTGAACAAGTTTTTATGATGCTTTTAGACTTGTGTGGATGTTTGTTTTTGAGCCCCGAGGACTCAGGTGAGTTTAGGACATGTTTCGGATTGGATTGAACTCATTTTAAGTTGCTGATGTACCTGTGCTCCAGTTATCACACGTGAGAGCACTAGCATTGCAATTGCAATTGCAAAATGAACAATAGGGGCAGGTATCGCATTTGAGATGCCTTACTTGCAATGGAGAAGAAAGGCTTGGACTAGGTAGGTTTGCACTTGTGACCAATTGGTCGCATTTGCGAGACGGACAGACTTCGCAAATCCGAAGTCAGTGTCGCATTTGCGACATTCCTCTAGGCTGTCAGGCGCCACATTTGTGAGTCTTTTTTTGTATTTGCGAGGATTAGCAATTGCGAACCCAAGGTTGCAATTGCGACTTCTGCACCTGAACAAAAGTGCTGGGAAGACGGGATTTGGCTATATTTTTCATATTTTAGAACCTCTAGACTCTTTAGGAGGCGATTTTGAGTAGGGATTTTCATTAACAACTACTGAGTAAGTAATTTAGATCAATTTTCAATTATATTACATGATTATATATGAGGCTTAACATCAAATTCATGAGAATCTAAGAGAAATTTTAAAATAATTTTGTCCATATTTTGAAAAATAAAAATTTGGACTTTGAGAGTCAAATTGGACTCAGGTTTGAAAACAAAACACATATATGGACTCGTGGGGTCATGGGCAGTCGAGATCTACCTTTTGACTCGAGTTTTGACCGGCCAATCCTGGGGTTGAGTTTTGTTGAATTTAAGGGACTTGCGTAAATATCATAGCTTTATTAATCATATATTTGGTTTCTCTTGCATTGTTTGATAATATTAAGACGTTTTTTGTTAGATTTGAGCCGTGCGGAGGCAAATTTTTAAGGGAAAAGCTATTTTTGATTGTTAATTTGGCCTAATTGAGGTAAGTATCTTTCCTAACTTTGTGGGGGGAACGACCCCATTGGATTGGGTTGATTGTACTATTTGAATTATGTGGAAGACGTGTACATGAGGTGACGAGTGTGTACACGAGCTTATATGTGAAAATTTATTGGTGTAGACTCTTGGTTACTTATAAGCACTTAATTGAAGTTGTTATTATTTGTTCTAGCTTTCGTCGTCAAGTTTATTATTACATGCATTCATCGAATTTGTTATTACATGTTCTAGTTTTCATTGTCGAGGTTACTCTTACATGCATTGATTAGTAGTTATTGTTATATGATATTCTTTCCACTGATGAGTTATTCTCATGTATTTAATCGTAGTTGCTATTTCGTGTTAGCTCTTTCATTGTTAAGCTTATGTTATGCACTAGAGTTTGAAGTTACCATTTCACGAAAATACCTTCATTGTTCAGTCATTGAGGTTGTAGAGTTGAGAGCTAATAACACGTTAGTGGTTGAAATTGTTAGTTATTGGAATACCTTTCCTTGTTGAGTTATTTCTCATTCATTTTGTTGTTATTG
Source organism: Nicotiana tabacum (assembly GCF_000715075.1). Taxonomy (NCBI): domain Eukaryota; kingdom Viridiplantae; phylum Streptophyta; class Magnoliopsida; order Solanales; family Solanaceae; genus Nicotiana; species Nicotiana tabacum. The sequence goes on along the minus strand of NC_134092.1, from coordinate 49,714,398 downwards.
AGATTCTTGTATACATTGTGGTTGATGGCATATGGGCACGTGTGGTGTAAGTTGATTATTGTGTTGTAAGATTGATGTGCATGCGGCAGTATAAGGGTGGGTGTTGATGCGCACGCGGAGAGATAAGATGGAATTTATACGCGTGTTGCTAGTAAAGGAATTACTTGAAGCCACATAGTAAGATAAGGGGGCTAAAGCACGTGTAGCTATTTCGGGAATAATATTTTTAAAATAAATGCAAGACTCACACGGCGATATAAGGAAGATTGTGATTGTGACTTGTGAAATGTGAATATGAGGTGTGGTACCTCGATTGTGATTCTCGTTGTACATTCTACATTGAAAAGGCTTGTTGATTTGAACGATTATTATCTTTCTTTCATTCGTGTTACTTGTATTTTTTCTGTACTTGATCACTTGTTGTTCTTATCATATGTTCACTTCTTGTTGTCCTTTATTGCCTTAATATTCGTTGTTAGCCTATATCATTGTACTGTTTTGTTGTCATTTATTTATTTGCTTTGCGTTATTAGATTATAGTAATATTTTGTTTAGGTTTCTATGTCTAGTAGGCGTCACGACCTGGCCTCGTCACTATTCTACCGAGGTTAGGCTTAATACTTTCTGGGTACTGTTGTGGTGTACTCATGCTACGCTTCTACACATTTTTGTTCAGATCCAGGTACTTCTGCCTGTGCCAGACGCCAGTGAGCGGATTTAGATGCTTCAGATACTTCAAGGTATATATGTTTGACACTCGCAGGCCTCGGAGTCACCTTCTGCTATTGTCTCTACTACAGTTTATCTTCGTATCAAACAGTGTTGTATTTAGAGATTTCTAGTATACTTTTTCAGAGCTTATGACTCTGTACCGCCGGTTTTGGGATTTATTTGACTGTTGTTCCATTTTGGTTTAATTATGATAGTTATCGGTTTAAATTGATATCTTAGTCGTTATTTCTGTTAAATTCTCAATGTGTGTTAGGCTTACATAGTGTTAGAGATGAGGTGCCATCACGACTACCTAAAGTGGGATTTTGAGGTTGTGACACTATCCACTCCAAAAGTAAACAAAGCTATACAAATAAATTTCAGCTTTTAGATATTGTTTGCATCATCTTCCAAGGATCTTTTTTTTCCGACCAAACAGCCCACCAAATAACATCTGAAATAGAGTGTCTCAGTAGGTCTTCTTCCTCCTCGTCAGCTCTTTTCTACTCCAACACTTCAGCACTCAGTAAGTTTTGTTGGCATGACCCACTTCATGCCAAGATTATTAAAAAATAAGCTCCATATCTTATCAATGATACGGCAGTGCAAAAATAATTGACCAACAACCTCAACATGTTTTCCACATAAGAACACCTATTGCACGGTATTCCTTTTTCTTCTATAAATTTTAATGTGTAAGACATGTCCTCAAATTTCTAAATTCATGTCGGCTGCCTCTCTATCTTTTGCTTGTTAAAACATGTAATGGGCCTTGTTTTAACAAGACAGCATAAAGCGACATTAGAAGCTTGTTTTTATCATAATCATTATGGAGGCATAGATGCACTTCCCTAACCAGAAGCTAAACACTAATTTAAGGGAGACGCAAAGTAAATTGCATAATAGACTATAGATGCTGGATTATGATGTTTAAGAGAAAAGGACAAGCTACAATTCTCCTACAGGACAATCTGGAAGGATCTTTATTTATCATTTTTTTGTTTTAAAAACTCGAACAACTTTAGCAATCGTTTGCATTATTTGAGATGACTGTATCACGACATCTGTCACAAACACCATCCCACATACCTAAAACTGTGTAACAATCCAACCAATTATTTTGCGCGTTAGCATGTCGCCGGACAGTTTGAGACCTTGAGTATTGATTTTAGGCCTTATGACTTGCATGTGTAGTTGATTTTGATTTTTGAGAAGTTCGGAGTTGATTTGGAAGAATAATTCTCAATTCAGAATCTTTAAGTTGGAAGAGTTGACCAAGGTATGTCTTTTGAGTAAATGACCCCAAAATCGAGATTTGAATGTTCCTATAGATTTGTAAGGTGATTTCGTAGTTGGGCGTATGTACGGGTTGAGTATCAGGTGGTATGGAGCGATTCAGTGCTTATTGTCGGAAGTTTACATTTTGAAGGTTTTTAAATTTGCTAAGTTTGACTTGAAGTGAACTTTGGTGTTATCGGACTCAGGGTGGTGTTCCAGGACCTTGGATAGGCTCATTTAGTTGATCGGAAGTTGTGTGTGAAGTTTAATCGTAATCCGAAATGTCTAAGTGTTATTCGAATGTGTTTGGCGAAGCATGAAGGTTTAAAAGTAAAGAGAGTTTAAGAAATTGAGTTTGATCTTTAATTCTTGGTTTTGATATTGTAATTCATGTTTCGAGCCTTTGGACAAATTTATATAGGGTATATAAACTTGTTGATGTGATTTGACGGGGTTCCTCAAATCTCGGGTGAGTTTTGGGGTAGTTTCAAACCACTTTTAGGCCTTTTTGAGCTGTTGATAACTGATCGCAGGGGTGTGAATCGCGATCGCGGAGGTCTGCGCCGCGATTGAGAAGAGCAAAGTGCATTTCAGGGCTTGTGAATCTGTGATGATCCAATAGGTCATTTTGAGCACTAGCACCTTTTTCTTTGTTCCAAAACCTCACATAGCTTTATTTGATGTTATATTACTTGCATGTGTGGTCCGTATCGTTTTTCGGAAAGTTTAAATGAGAAATTTTAAAGAAAATATAATTTTTGGCTTAAATAATTTTTAGAGTTGACCACGGCCGTTCTTGATAAACATTCTCGGATCAGTATTTTGATGATTCTAATAGGTTGTATGATACTATTGGACTTGCACGCATGTTTAGTTGGAGTCCCGGGAGACCCAAGGGTATTTCGGCGTATTATGTGGAAAGCTGAAGAATGAGTTTTAAACTTTGAAAAAATCTTGGGTTTTAATAATCGATTCTTGATATTTGGGGTTATTTTGATGATTTGAGCGAGCGAACGAGTTTGTATGATATTATTACACCTATGTGAATGTTCGGAATGAAGCTCGGGGGCCCGTGTGAGTTAGCTGGTTTTTCTGGTGTATCTCAGTGCTTCGCGATCGCGAAGGGAAGACTTGGGAGTAGAGCCAGGTTATTCTACGCGAATGCGAGAGGAAACTCGCGAACACGAAAGGTGTAGGGGGACTGTCCTTCGTGAACACAGCAGACCTCACGCGAACGCATAGGATTGGGATGTTTGGGGAGGGTAGGTGAGGTCTCCATTGCGAACACAACCTTTTGATCGCGAACGCGGAGGCTTTGCTAGGGTGACACCTTCGAATGCGGTACAGACCTCACGAATGCAAAGGCCAGTTGGCCTGCGTGCTTCGATAACGTGACAGGTACTCCGCGAAAGCGAAGAGCACATGACGCCAATGTATATTAAAAGTTGTAATTGGGATTTCACTATCTTTCACTATTTTTTAGACCTAGAGCACGTATTAGAGAGATATTTTTAGAGATTTTCATCCCAACTTCATTGGTTAGTGCTTTTCAACTAGTTTTGATTTATTTTCATAAACACCCATTGATTTTTCTCCTTAAATTTAGTTGTTTAAAAGTAGAAATTATGGTTTTGGGGTAGAATTTAGGAATTTGGAAATATTGATATTTAGACCTTGAATTGAGGTCGAATTTCAAAATAAATCATGTATCCGAGCTCGGGGGTGAATGGGTAATCGGGATTTGGTCCAAATCTCGGATTTCGGTCAAGAGGGCACGGGGTTGACTTTTGTTGAATTTTTCAATTTCTTTAAAGATTAATTCTTTTTTACTCGTGGGTAGTTTCTAAAGCTTGTTTCGAATTGTTTAAACTATATTTGGCTAGATTTGATTGGTTTGTTCTAAAGGAAAATCAGTGGTTGATTATTGATTTGACTCTGGAAAGAGGTATGTATCGTGGTTAACTTTGACTTGAGGGAATTAGGACTTGTTTGGTCTATTTTCTACGTAAATTATGTGTGGGGACGGTGTATATGTGAGGTGATGAGTATATATGTATCGTCATGGGTTAAAGCATGCGGGTGATATTTGCCTTATTTGTACCACGCTGTTTCACTTACTATACCTTCCATGTCTTAGATAGATCGTTTATTCTTTGACTATTTTCTTTCATGTTTATTTCTTATGTTGAAATTGTTGTGATATTGAAAGTTGAGTTTGCTTATTCGGACACTATTGTTGAGGTTGAGATTTTCTTCCCACCTTGCTTGATATTTATGTTGTTGTTGATTGGTGAGGAAGAGTGAAGAGCACAAAGGGTGTTACCGTGCCTCATTTGCATATTGATATCATTAATTGAGTGAATGTGAAGATTAAACCACGAAGGATGATGTTGTGCACTTGCATTTATCTTATATGGTGTAGGATGAGAGTAAAAGCACGAAGGGCAGTTTCGTGCGTATTTGTTGAATTCATTGTTTTACTTGATATTTGGTAATGTGAGTTTTTACTCGGTGGTTTTGTTGCCATTTTGGAAAGAGGTTTACTTCATGATTCTTTAGTTATTGTTCCCGTCTATTGTCCCCTATACTTGCCCCTATACCGTTGTTTTATTTGACTTTTTATTTGTTTTCCTTTATATATATATATATATATATATATATATATATATATATATATATATATACTGCACAGGTTGATTTGTAGGTGTCTTATCTTAGCCTCGTCACTACTTCGTCGAGGTTAGGCTCGACACTTACAGAGTGCATGAGGTCAGTTGTACTCATACTACACTTCTAGTGCATACACTGTCATCCGTAGTAGTGGAACCCCGAGAGGTGCTTAGCACATACTACGCTGGTGATTCAAGGTAGAGTTGCATCCCGTCCGTAGGCCTTTAGTCATTATTTTATCTATATTGTATTATTTCCACTTTATTTGGACAGTGTTGCATTTCTTTCAGAATCTTGTATTTAGTTGGATCTAGATGCTCAAGTACATGTGACACCAAATCTTGGGGTGGTTACATTAGTTATTAGTTTTCAAACTTTATTATGTTATCACAGAGTTATTTTCATGCTATGATATTGTTCAGTTGTCAGATATTTATTGCTTTTCTTTTCATATTATCTGTTGTGTTGGCTTGCCTAGCGAGCGGTGTAAGGCTCCATCACGATCCTGATTGGTGGGATTTTGGGTCGTGACAAGTTGGTATCAGAGCACTAGGTTGCCTATGTCTCACGAGTCATGAGAAAGCTTAGTAGAGTCTAGAGGATCGGTACAGAGACCTATGTACTTATCTTCTAGAAGCTATACGTCTTTAGGAAATTTCACTTTCTTTCTTTCTCTATTGTGTGACTTTATTCTATCATTGAGTCTGAATGATTATATTCTTATTCTCTCACAGATGGTGAGGACATGTACTGCATCAGTAGCTGATCAGGAGTCAGAGCCCCAGGCTATAGCCATTACCAGGGGTAGAGGCCGGGGCCGAGGTAGGACCAGAGGTAGAGGTAGAGCTCAACCTAGAGCACGTGCAGCCGCACCTATTGCTGAGCCTAAGATGGAGCAAGAGGAGGTGATCCCTGTTCCAACCATGCCATTAGGACCAACTCAGGTCCTAGTGGGGTTCATTTCACACTTGCTTTGGTGGTACAACTTCTGAGGACCTCCAGGATTTCTTGGACCGTTTCCATGAGGCATTGCGCAACATGGGTATAGTTCAGTCCAACAGAGTTTACTTCGCAACGTTTTAGATGCATGGATATGCCAAGATATAGTGGCAAGAGTATGTTTGGGGCAGACCAGCATGTTCACCACTTCTTACTTGGGCTCAACTCTCACATCTATTCTTGGAAAAGTTTATCCCCTTCACTCAGAGAGAGGACTTTCGTCGTCAGTTTGAGCGCCTCCAGCAGGGTAGCATGACTGTTACTCAGTACGAGACCAAATTCATGGATTTGTCCCACCATGCAGTTATCTTGATCCCTATAGATAGGGAGAGGGTTCGTTGGTTTATATATGGCCTTACTTACGGTATTAGGATCGAGGATGATGTTTCTTTTACTAAGGTTATGGAGATTTCTAGGCGGATCGAGAGGATTTGTGGGCAGGGTAGAGAGGTAACATCTGATAAGAGGCCTCATCAGTTTTGTGGTTTCAGTGGCACCTTGTCTGGAGGAAGGGGTTCTTTTGGTAGAGGCCATCTTATCAGGCTGGTTCAGTTAGAGCTTCAGGTATCACATGGTGCCTCTGGTAGCCACAGTGCTTATGGACCTCATCCCGAGCAGCTAGCATACAATGCACATTTAGCTCCGATTAGTGCACCTCCAATTCAGAGTTATTATGGTGGTTATCCAGGTCGACAGGTTCAGTTCCAGGGTCAGCAGTCATATCAGCTGAGGGTTTGTTATACTTGTAGGGACCCAAGGCACGTCACAAGGTTTTGCCCCAGGTCATAGAGTAACATGCCACAACAGGGTACTCGTACCATAGTTCGGGCACCGGTTTCTCTGCCACCTGCCCAGCAAGCTAGGGGTGGGGGTCAGGTAGCTAGAGGTGAAGGCTAGTAAGTGAGAGGTTGTCTGAGAGGTGGGGGTCAGATTGGTGGGGTTCAGCCATGTTGCTATGCATTTCCAGCTAGACCTAAGGTAGAGTCGTCTAATGCGGTCATCACGGGTATTGTTCTAGTTTTCCATAGAGATGCATCAGTTTTATTTGATCCGAGTTTTACTTATTCGTATGTGTATCCTATTTTGCTTCATATTTGGATATGTCCCGTCCTGTCTATGTGTCTACGCCCGTTGGGGATTCAATTGTGGTGGACCCGGTCCATCATTATTGTTTGGTCACTATTGGGAGCTGTGAGACTAGGGTTTACCTTCTATTACTTAATATGATAGATTTTGATGTGATTTTGGGCATGTATTGGTTGTCATCGTATCATACTATCTTGAATTGTCATGCTAAGGCTGTGACGTTAGCCATCTTGGGGTTGCCTCGATTGGAGTAGAGAAAGACTCCTGGTCACTCCACTAGCAGGGTCATTTCATATGTGAAGGCTCGGTGTATGGTCGAGAAAGGGGGTATGGCGTATTTGACTTATATCCATGATTCTAGTGTCGAGGTGCCTTCTATGGATTCAGTTTCGGTGGTGAGAGAGTTCCCAAAAGTGTTTCCTATAGACTTGTCGAGCACGCTACCTGAAAGAGATATCGACTTTTGTATTGACTTGGTTCCGGGCATTCAGCCTATTTCTATTCCATCATACCGTATGACTCTAGTTGAGTTGAATGAATTGAAGGAACAATTGCTGGATTTGCTTGACAAAGGATTCATTAGACCTAGTGTCCTGCCTTGGGGTGCACCAGTATTGTTTGTGAAGAAGAAGAACGGATCGATGAGGATGTGCATAGATTATCGGCAGCTGAACAAGGTCACTATTAAGAACAAGTATCTGTTGTTGATGATTGATGACTTTTGACTAGCTTTAGGGTGCCAAGGTATTTTCTAAGATTGATTTGAGGTCGGGCTACCATCAGGTGAATATTAGGGCATCGAATGTCCCTAAGGCAGCTTTTCAGACTCGTTATGGTCAATACGAGTTTTTGGTGATGTCATTTGGCATGACTAATTCCCCAGTAGACTTTATGGATTTGATGAACCGGGTGTTCAAGCCTTATCTGGATTCCTTCGTGATCGTATTTATTGAGGATATTTTGGTTTACTCCCGCAGTCGAAAGGAGCATGAGCAGCACCTATGGATTGTACTTCAAATTTTGAAGGATCGTTAGTTATATGCCAAGTTTTCGAAGTGTGAGTTCTGGTTAGACTCGGTTGCCTTTTTTGGGCATGTTGTATCTTCCGAGGGCATCAAGGTGGATCCTACGAAGATTGAGGCAATTCAGAACTGGCCTAGACATGTATCAACTACAAAGATTCGAAGCTTATTAGGTTTGGCAGGGTGTTATCACCGGTTCGTGAAGGGGTTTTCATCTATCTAAGCCCCATTGACCAAGTTGACCTAGAAGGGGGCTCCTTTCAGATGGTCCGATGAGTGTGAGGTGAGCTTTCAGAAGCTCAAGACTACATTGACTACAGCCCCAGTGTTGGTGTTTCCTATAGGTTCAAGATCTTACACTATGTATTGTGATGCATCGTATATTGGGTTTGGCACGATATTGATGCAGGGCGGTAGGGTGTTGCTTACGCGTCTCGTCAGTTGAAGGTTCATGAGTAAAATTACCCCGTGCATGCTTAAGAGTTAGCAACCATTGTTCACACACTAAAGATTTTGAGGCACTATCTATATGTCATTCCATGTGAGGTCTATACCGACAATCGGAGTCTCTAGCACCTGTTCAAGAAGAGGGACCTTAATTTGCGGCAGCGGAGATAGTTAAAGTTACTAAAGGAATATGAAATCACCATATTATACCATTCAGGAAAGGCGAATGTAGTGGATGATGCGTTGAGTCGGAAGGTGGAGAGTATGGGCAGTTTGGCATATTTACCAGCAGTGGAGAGGCCACTAGCCATGGATGTTCAGGTTGTGGCCAATAGCTTTACTTGAGGTTGGATCTTTCAGAGCCTAGTTGGGTTCTTGCTTGTGTTGTGGCATAGTCATCATTGTTGGAGCGCATCAAGGCTCGTCAGTTTGATGATCCTCACTTGTTGGTGTTGAAAGACATGGTGCAACAGGGTGATTCCAAGGAGGTTGTGATTGGATATGATGGTGTTATGCGGCTTCAAAGCCGAATTTGTGTTCCGAATGTTGATGGGTTGAGAGAGTTAATCCTTGAGGAGGCTCACATTTTGTGTTATTCCATTCACCCAGGTATCACGAAGATGTATTGTGACTTGAAACAACACTATTGGTAGCGGAAGATGAAGAGAGATATTCTTGATTATGTCTCTCGGTGTTAGAATAGTCAATAGGTGAAGTAATGAGCATCAGAAACTGGGTGGGTTGACCCAGAGATTGGAGATACTAGAGTGGAAGTGGGAGTGCATCACCATGGATTTTGTGGTAAGATTACCACAGACCTTGAGGAAATCTAATGCAGTTTGGGTTATTCTAGACCGGTTGACTAAGTCCGCACACTTCCTTCCAGTGATGACATCCTATTCTTTTGAGCGGTTGGCTCAGATTTACATCTGGGAGATTATCCGCATGCACGGTGTACCTATTTCCATCATTTTTTACCAGGGCACGCAGTTCACATTGCATTTTTTTAGACTCGTGTAGCGTGAGTTGGGCATGCAGGTCGAGTTGAGTACAACATTTCATCCTCAGACAGACGGCCAGTCCGAGTGCACTATTCATATTTTGAAAAGCATGTTGTTGGCATGCTCTATGGATTTCGGGGGTCAATGGGACTAGTTTTACCTCTAGAGTAGTTCGCCTACAATAATAGTTATCATTAAATTATTCAGATGGCTCTGTACGGGACCTTATATGGGAGGCGATGTCGTTCGCCGGTTGGTTGTTTGAGCCCGATGAGGCTAGATTGTTGGACACTTATTTTGTCTGTGATGCTTTGGAGAAGGTTAAGGTAATTCATGAACGACTTCGTACAGCTCAGTCCAAGCAAAAGAAATATGTGGATCGGAAGGTTCGAAATGTGGCCTACATGGAGGGCAAGAAGGTTCTTCTCTGAGTTTCGCCTATGAAGGGTGTGATGCGGTTTGGGAAGAAAGGCAAGTTGAGCCCGAGGTTTATTGGCCCATTTGAGATCTTGGAGAGAGTTGGGGAGGTTGATTATAGGCTTGCATTGCCTCCTAGCCTAGCAGGGGTACATCCGGTATTTCATGTCTCCATGCTTCGGAAGTACCATGAGGATAGGTCATATGTTTTAGACTTCAACAGGGTGCAGCTTAATAAGAATTTGAACTATGAGGAAGAGCCAGTGGCAATTCTAGAACGGCAGGTTCGAAAGTTGAGATCCAAGAGTTTTCCTTCTATGAAGGTGCATTGGAGAGGTCAGTCGATTGAGGAGGCTATGTGTGATTCCGAGTTCGATATGCGGAGTAGATACCCATGCATTTTTACCTGTGCAGGTACATTTTTATGTCCGACATGTGATTTTTGGCTTTAAAAACAACTAGAGTTGACTACGGTCAACATGCTTGGTAAACACCCTCGGATCATTATTTTGACGATTCCTGAAGGTTTCTATGATATTTTTGGACTTGTACGCATGTTTGGTTGAGGTCCGGGGAGACCCGAGGGCGTTTCGGTGCGTTATGTGGAAAGTTGAAAAATAAGTTTGAAAGTTTGAAAATCTTGAGTTTTAATGATCAAGTCTTCATATTTGAGGTTATTTTGATGATTTAAGCGAGCCAGTCTTTATGATGTTATTACACTTGTGTGAAAGGGAAACTTGGGACTGGGGGCAGGTTACTCTACGCGAAAGCGAGGGGAAGATCGCGAAGTCTTGGGGGGACTGTCCTTCACGAACACGGTAGACCTCACACGAATGCATAGGCTTGGGATGTTTGGGGAGGGTAGGTGAGGTCTCTATCGCGAACACGACCTCTTGATCGCAATTGCGGAGGCTTGGCTGGGGTGATGTTTTCACTAACACGGTGCGTACCTCCCGAACGCTAAGGCCAATTGGCCTGCGTACTTCTCGAACGCGACAGGTGCTCCACAAACGCAAAGAGGACATGACGAGCATTTATAATAAAAGCTAAAATCGGTTAGGGCTTTTCAACTTTTTTTGATGTTTTTCCATAAACACCCATTGATTTGTATCCTTAAATTTAGTAGTTTAAAAGTAGAAATTAGGGGTTTGGGGAAGAATTTAGGAATTTGAAAAAAATTGAGATTTAGACCTCGAATTAAGGTGGGATTTCGAAACAAATCACTTATCCGGGCTCGGGGTGAATGGATAATCCGAATTTGGTCCGAATCTCGAATTTTGACCAAGCGGTCCCGGGGTTTACTTTTTGAATTTCATTAAAGAATGAACCTTTTTCACTCATGGGTAGTTTCTAAAGCTTGTTTCGAATTGTTTGAACTATATTTGGCTAGATTCGATTGGTTTTGAGGCTTGTTCTAAAGGAAAAGCTGTGGTTGATTATCGATTTGACTCCAGAAAGAGGAAAGTATCATGTTTAACTTTGACTTGAGAGAATTAGGACTTGTTTGGTCTATTTTCTATGTGAATTATGTGTGGGGACGGCATATATGCGAGGTGACGAGTTTATATGCGTTGTCATGGCAAAAACATGTGGGTCGAATTTGCCTTATTTGTACCATGTTGTTTCATTTACTATGCCTTCAATGCCTTAGATAGATCGTTTATTCTTTGAATACTCGCTTTCGTGTTTATTGCTTATGTTGAAATTGTTGTGATATTGAAAGTTGAGCTTGCTTATTCTGACACTATTGTTGAGGTTGAGGTTTTCTTCCTACCTTGCTTGATATTTATGTTGTTATTGTTGCTTGGTGAGGAAGAGTGAAAAGTACGAAGGGTGTTGTCGTGCCTCATTTGCATATTGATATCATTGATTCAGTGAATGTGAGGTATAAAGCACAAAGGTTGATATCGTGCATATGTTTATTTATCATATGAGGATGAGAGTTAAAGCACGAAGGATGATGTCGTGCACTTGCATTTATCCGATATGGTGAGGATGAGAGTAAAAGCACGAAAGATGGTGTCATGCGAGTTTGTTGAATTTGTTGGTTTACTTGATATTTGATAATGTGAGTTATTACATGGTGGTTTCATTGCCCACTTTGGAAAGAGGTTTACTTCATGATTCTTTATTTACTTCCTGTCTATGATCATGATTCTTTATATATAAATATAAAACTGCACAGGTTTATTGTAGGTATCTTGTCTTAGCCTCGTCAGTACTTCGTCGAGATTAGGCTCGACACTTACGGAGTACATTGGGTCGGTTGTCTCATATTATACTTTTACACTTATTGTGCATATCCTGACATAGGTACCAGCGGAGCCCGAGAGGTGCTTAAAATATATTGTATTGGTGATTCAAGGTAGAGTTGCATCCTATCTGCAGGCCTTGAGTCATTAACTTATCTCTATTGTACAGTTTCCCCTTTATCCAGATAGTATTGCATTTCTTTCAGAACCTTGTATTTAGTTGGATCTAGAAGCCCATGTACTTGTGACACCAAATCTTGGGGTGGTTATGTTAGTTATTGGTATTAGAACTATATATATGTTATCACAAAGCTATTTTCACGTTATGATATTGTTCAGTTGTCAGATATTATTTACTTTTCTTTTGGTATTATTTGTTGTGTAGGCTTGCCTAGCGAACGGTGTTAGGCGCCATCACAAGCCTTATTGGTTGGGATTTTGGGTCCTTACAGAATCGCGATCACGGAAGGTAGGGTCGTGATCGCGTGAAAGAAAATTTCTGTTGTCAGTGGTTTAACTTCGGGAGCTTATATCTTGCAATGTATAAGGAATTTTGGGTTGATCCAAAACTGAAAGTGCTAGCTCTTTGAATCTAGTTCTATAAAATCAAACCATTTATTATTTAGTATTTTATACAAAATGTTATGGCCATTATACAAAAGGGTGTCTATGCAGAGGAAAACAAAATTTGTATATCGCGATCTCATGGATTCTTGGTCGCAATCGCGATGAAGAAAATGATGTTGGAATATTTATTAACCTTGATCACATGGCTAGTGACCGTGATCAGGAAGAAAGAGGCTTTGCAGTGGTACTAAACATCCATTTATGGGGTTTTGAGTTCATTTCCTCACTTTTATGTTCTTGGAGCAGACGTACTACGATTTTGGATGATTCTTAAAGACTATTTTTTCCATTTATCATAAGGTAAGTTATTCTAACTTTATATGAGCTAAATACATGGATTATATATGGAATTTACCATGAAAATGGTAGAAATTGTGGGATTTTGGAAGAAAACATAAAAATGATATTTTTGAGCTTTAACCACGAAATTGGGCATATATTTTATATTTGAGTTTATGGTTCTATGCGTAATATTTATCTTCGAGAGTTTTTGGAATCCGGGCATGCGGTCCCGGTGTTTGACTTTGTTTACATTTTGTGTGGAGTTGAGAATTGTTTCTAATTGTTAAATTATGAGCTTTTGAGTACGTTTATGATTGGTCTGTACGTTCTTTGACTAGTTTTGGATTGTTTGGCATTGATTTAAAGTGTTAGAGAGGCATGGAGTCGATTATCGAATTTCGGAGCAAGGTAAATCTCTTGTCTAACCTTGTAAGAGAGAATTTACCCCGTAGGTGCTATATTTGCTACGTGCTATGTGTTATGGGAGCTATGCACATATAAGGTGATGAGCGTCCGAACGTATGCTAGATTCTTCATTTATCCGAGTAGACTTAGACTCACACCAAGCTATAATTGTACTACTTGAGTTATTCTTGCCTGTGTAAATGCTTTAATTTATGTTTTAGCATGAAACTAGACTTGCGTAGAGCATAAAATTTTGTTATTTTAGAAATTTGACGTGCTACTTGATTATCCGCGGAATTTATACTTTCTCATATGGATTTCTCTTGTGTTGTACGTATTTGTCCAAAGTTTCTTAATTTCATAACTCGCACATATTTTCGCGAGTTGGGCTGATGACCCATCGAAAGTTTCACTACTCTTATGTGATCGGGCTGAACGCCTCAGCAGTACTATTATGGGATCGGGCTGAACGCCTGAACAGTACCATTATAGGATCGGGTTGTTCGCCTCGATAGTACTATGAGATGCATCTATGGATCGAGCCGTACGACCTCGACAGTATCATGTAACACAATCTCATGGGATCGGGTCGTTCGCCTCGGCAAGATTATGAGATGTATTTATGGGACGGACCATTTGCCTCGGCAGTTCTATGAAACACTATTCTTATGGGATTAGGTCATTCGCCTCGAAAAACTCAAGCATGATATTCGATAGGGAGTCATCGTACATATGAGTTTTCCTGGCTTGATATTTGACATTGTAATTGACATTGGTTATCTTTGTTTCCTTCAAGGCAGAGTATGGTATTTGGCAATTTTGTAATTAATATTATGTTGAGAATCATATTATGAATATTTATCTCTTTCGTTGCTTTTATTTTCTATGCCCATACTTGTCTACTGTTACTGTACCTTAATTATTGAACCACTAGTAAGTGTCGATGTCGACCCCTCGCTACTACTTCTTGGAGGTTAGACAAGATACTTACTACGTACGTGTTGATTTACGTACTCAATACCACACTTCTGCACTAATTGTGCAGGTACTCAGATAGGTACATTTGGTGGTCACACAGGCACGTATCAGCAACTGCTGAGGAGACTTTGTGGTGAGTTTCTCTCTATGTTACGATCCGCACCACATTGAGTCCCTTCCTATTCATTTACTATATTCTTTCTATTTTCTATTCAAGGCAGTTTTTGTAGTAGCATTGTATATTCTAGTAGATGCTCATAAACTTGTGACACCGAGTTTTGGAGATTTAGATTTTGTTCTTGGTTGCATTTCTGTTATGATATTCAAATTTATATTTTAACCACGTTTGAAAATTTAAGATAATATCAGTACTTTTCTATAAAAATAGAGAAATTATTCTTAGTTATTACATCACTTGTACTAAAATATGTTATGGACTATCGATAGTGTGTTGATTAATTATTGGCTTGCATAACGGAAGCATTGGGCGCCATCACGGCCTATGGTGGGAATTGGATAGTGACAGCTTGATATCAGAGCACTAGGTTTACTTAGGTCTCACGAGTCATGAACAAGTCTAGTAGAGCCTTGCGGATCAATATGGAGACGTCTGTAGTTATTTTTGAGAGGAAACTAGACTATTAGGAGAACTTCCCTTTCTTGATTCCTTGTCGTGCGATTAATTTCCGTTGAAGCTTATGTCTTCTGTTCTTTCCCACTCATTTGTACGCGGTAATGAGCACTCGATATCAGTCAGGCACCGACGAGTCATGGTGATACTACATATATGGTGTGGGATGTTTTTCCTTGTGTTATGAGGGCGGACTATTATCAGTGCCTTGTGGAGGGGTGTTCAGTCACTTTAGCCCAGTGTTGGTATTTCCCACAAGTTCAAAGCTATACACAGTGTATTGTGATGTTTCACGCGTTGTTATTTCGAAGTATTAGTGCAAATGGTAGGGTAGCCACAAGTTTGAAGAAGCTTGGTGTGGTTTGGGTTATTTTAGGGAAATGACCAAGTTGGTGTATTTCATTTGAGATTGTGGCTTCTATACTTAGAAAGTTCGAATGTGACAAAAAGAGTTGTTTGGAATGCAGAAGGAATGTGAATATTTTATTATCATTTTAAGGTGCAATATAGCTTCGGGTTTTAAATGTGTGGTTGGACCATCTGTTGAGTCGATGGAATGAACGAATTCTTACAGCTGGTGGATGGGGGTGGACTCAGAAGGATTAACATATTTCATAGTGGATATACCCATGGAAAAGTCATTGGAAGATGCTGATATGAGGTTACACAGGTGGGCTATCTCATGTGAGAAGGTTAGGGGTTACATGATTTCATATGAGGTTCCTATGAAGAGTTTTACCTTATATCTAATGAAAGCATGTACTACAATATGGGTCTAGATTGCTTGAAGAAGATGGTGTGACTGTCATGAGTTTGAGTTTGCATTTGGGGCTGATAATTCGGGATGTGTTGTGGAAAAAAAAACTTAATAATAAATTTGGCTGAGTAACAGTGTGAGATCGTGGTAAAGAAGGAGGAGAAATTTTTGTGGGTTCTTGGGTTATGTGATTATGGCTTAAAGCCAAGTGAGGGGTCCTACCATCGATGGTTGGGTCACATGGTCATGTGTTTTTACAGTTTCTGGATTTTGATACGTTGGTGTATTATTTATGACTTGAGGTGGAGGACATCAAGGGTAACTCGAGCAAGGAATTTGACCGATGTGTGTTACATTTTGCCTTATCGATTTATGGAGGTTGTAGGAAGACTCAAATTTGATATTCCGTTATGGATGTGATGTGCAAGAGAAAGGATTCATTTGGTTGCTTCTTTTGGAGTATTCATGTGTTAACAGAGCACTAGTCATTTTGGATTATCTGGCTTTATATTCGGAACTTGGTCAGAGTGGGTGAATTTCAAGGATGGTTTTAGTGCGTTCAAGATTTAAGGTGTGAGCATAAGGATTATCGGGTTTGTTGTGTGGCTAAGGATTGAGTTTTGCAGCGGATTGTGAAAAAGATTTGGAGTATTTCTATATCATTATCGGGTCTGCATGTAGTGTTAGAGAGATTAAAAATATAGCTTCGAATTCGCAGAAGGTCTCTTAGGAATGGGTGTATAAGTAAGAGGTACTATTGAGTGCATAAAAGGGTATACAATGGCTTATGGGTATTGAGACGACGTGGTCTTATGATTTGGGGTCATTTGGGATGAGTTTTGATTGAGATCCATTGTTTGCTAGTAAATAGATGTGTTATTTTTGAAGGCAAGTCAAGAGAAAATCTGAAGAAGCGGGGATAGTTTAGTAATGGCTTGGATCAACATGGTAAGGTAATGATCGGTTCCTTCGGTATGACAAGACCATATAAATGTTTCATGGTAATATTTGCGGGCTTGGCAGTTTGCGTGATTTAGTTGATGTAAAGGATTTGGCTCTAATGGCTCGATTATGTGCAAATAGGTCCCAAAGAGTTTATGACATTTTCAACCACGACTTGACACTTGTGTCTTCTTCGGTTATAGGAAGTTGGTTGCGTGTTGCAATTTTTCTTCTAGGATGAGTTAAGTGAAAGGTTTCTAACCGATGGAGTGCTTATTCTACTTATGATTCATAATTTATGACGAAATTCTTGTACTCTCGCGTAATAGCATGATAGATGCAATGAGCTGTATGGAATTAGGATTGAAGGGTCAAGGTTGTGGTTTAGTTTGGACAGGAATGTCATGAGTTCGAGGTAGAAAGGGATATTTAAAATGTTTAGATTATACTGGCACTATTTTACTGTCGCCTGAGAATGTTGTATTTTGTGGAAGAAGCACTGTGTATTAATTGGAAAATGCTTGACTAGCACTACACAAATAGGATGGTTGGTAGCCATTGATATTCAGATTTTGTTACTTAGTGTAGAAGGTTATTGGAGTATCCCCCATGGGATAATTGCGTAGGTGTGACGTGTCAGTCATTTAAGTGGGAGAGGTTGAGATTAGGTATGGAGATTCTGGTACTGTCATAGATTAGAGAGTTTATTTCTGAGAGGCGGACTATTCCTATGGTTGAGGAATATTCATGGATAGGGTCATTGTGGACTTTTTGGAGGTTATTGACCTATTTGGGTATGATTTGAATCAGTTTAGAGGCCCATTAATGTCATGACATAAACCCACCAACCGGTCGTGATGGAACCTAACTCACTTTCTACGCAAGCCAACATAACAAAAGCGTGACATAATAACATAATAGCACAAACAGTACAATTCTAATGCCAATAACATAAATAATTTACAGTAATCCCCCAGAAATGGTAAATACAGTGTCATAAGATCTAAATTGAATTACAAGTCTGAAATATAGAATAACCATACTATCTGAATGAAAATAATAGTACTACAATGAAAAGAGACACCAATAATCACAACCGCACGACCAATTCACGTGCTTCCAGTCCAATCCATATCACATAGAGAGCAGATATACAGGTTTACATGTACATGAACAATGGATATCAAATTTCATACTCGCGGATTGGTATAAGTGACATACTAAAGTGTATGCAAAGTGTGCTACCATAGCTCAAATCAGGCAATTACATCAAGAAAGTAGCAATCATCAGGTTCAATCTGGAGATTAACCCCTATATAACCTCAAACATGGTTCAAATAGCTCACAAAAGGGGTACAAACATAAGAAAACACCAAAGCATGAAGTTTAGCAATTAATTCAAGGCATATCATAGCCTAAGCACTCCCCGAACATGAATAATACCCCCAGTGCACGCATATGGGCTCAACCCCACACATGTGCGCCATCCATAGCACGTAGCTTGTAACGACCCGACCAGTCGTTTTGTGTATTTAAGACCCTTTTCCCCTTTTAAAGCTTCCCGTATGTTTATTTAAGATTTTATGACTTGTGGGGATGTTTGGTTTTGTTGTGGGGAGGTTTTGGAATGATTTGGATCCATTGGTTCTTAGTTTAGAAGCCTAAGTTGGAAATATTGACCAAAGTTGACTCTTGTAAAATAATGACCCCGAAATAGTATTTTGATGGTTCCAATAAGTTTGAATGGTGATTTGGGACTTAGGAATGCGTTCGGAATTGGATTCGGAGGTCCCTAGGTCTATTTGGCTAGTTTTGCCGAAAGTTGGCAATTCGAAGGTTTGGACATTCCATAAGTTTGACCGTAGCTTGACTTTATGGCTATAGGGTTCAAATTTTGGTTTCAGTATTGGAATAGGTTTTTTTGTTATTTGAAACTTGTCTGCAAATTTTGGTGTCATTCCGAGTTGGTTTGATAGGAATCGGACACTTGATTGTGATTCTAGCGATTCTTAAGTTCATTATGAAATTTCATGTGTTTTGATGTTCGATTCATGGTTCCGGATATTATTTTGGTGTTTTGATTGTGCGAGCGAGTTCGTATGATATTTTTATACTTGTGTGGATATTTGGTGTGGAGCCCCGTGGGCTCGGGTGAGTTTCGGACACGTTTCGGATTGGTTTGGGCTGGTTTCTCAGTGGCTAGTGTGATGGTGTTGCAGTTATCGCAAATGCGAGCACCCCTTCACATTTGTGAATTACACATCGCATTTACGGAGGGGCAGTGGGTGCTAGGCTTCACATTTGCTAAGCCAGCCTCACAAATGCAAGAAGTACTGGGCTGGGAATTATTCGCTTTTGCGACCAAATGGTCGTATTTGTGAGGGGGGCTGACTTCGCAAATGCGAAGTTGATGATCTAAAAAGTAAATGGACAGGGTCGCATGTAATATAATTTACCCAACTATGAGTCGGGGTCGAATCTCACAGAGAACAATATGTAGGCGATTAGGCGTGTAAGAGAATTATCACTTATTATGCTAAGCCAAACACTTAGAAATGGGTGTTGAGAAAATATTATAACTAGATGCAAAAATATAAACTAACCTAGAAAGCAAGTAAAATGATCAATGGCTACAAGCATGGATACACGTAGAATTACACTCAAGTAGCAATCCAATGTATTTCATGATTTCACAAATATGAGCGAGTTTATGTTTATTAGACTCGGATAATAATTCTATATTAGCTTCTTCCAAAAATTAACAACATTTCCTAATTGAATTATCAATGAAACAATTAAGAGATTAAGTGAACCCGAATATGGCTACAAGTAGTTCAAAGCTATCCCTAGGTGAAATCTACAAAATGAGGGTTAACGCCTCAACTTCTTGTTAATTAATCTATCTCAACCACAAATTACCTTTTCCAAGTTTAATTTAAAGTTAATGGGTGAATCCTAGGGTTAGCTAATCCCTTTGGAAACATTAAAGAACAAGAGTAATTAAAGAATAATTAACTCACTTCTATATTAATAAAAATCATTCAATACATAAGTACAACAAGAGATTTAATCCAAACTTTCACAATGAATATTTCTATAGTAAAGTTTCAAGTATTTGAATAAATACTACACACTTAGATATTCAATACAAAGCAAGAAAATAAATAAATGAGTAAACATGGGTAAGAAAATTCCATCCAAAGTTTTCAAATTTTCAATCCCCAAGTATGTGTGCAAACACCCTAGCTCCCAAGCTTGTACTTTTGCCCAAAGACTACCAAAGATAGAAAAAGATCTCTTCCGAATGAACTGGGTCAGTATTAAATGGTTTGGGATCCAAAAACGTGAATGCCCATTCTGTCCAGATTCTGCCCAGATAATAAGCTAAGATCGCGAAGAAAACAACCACGATCACGGCGACCAACTTCTGCAAACCTACGTGATCGCTTAAGGTGAGATGCGTACATGAAGAACACTTGACCAGGTTGACCGACCATTCAACTGCGCATTCGCGAGAACACGAACCATGATCGTGGATCACAACTTCCCAAAGCCACGCGATCACGAGATTTCGCGAAAGGCATTTGACCAGCCTTTGCCCAGACTTTCCTTCAACGCGATCTCATGCCATCCCACGAATTCCCGATGGCTATTCTCCTAGACTTCCATGATCGTGTAAAGACTCTCCACGATCGCAAAGAGCATTAATTGGCAGCAGTCCATTTTTTCCATTTTAACACATTTTAACTTGTTTTTTCCTGTGTCTTCTCTAAATCACATGATACCTGAAATATGCCGATACACCTCAACAAATGCATTAGTTTCTCAACAAAATCATACAAAAGTCTAAGTATCAAGAAAAAATAAGATGGTAAAATACCAACTTATCAAACCCCCAAACTTGAACCATTGCTTTTCCTCAAGCAATTCCATAACCAAGAACATCAGTCAATAAAAAAATTAAGCTCAATGGCATACCAAACATCATTTCAAGTCAAAAAGGTTCTAATTAAACACAATCTAGTGACTGTGGTTTGTACCAACAATTAATCTAAAAAAATGAATCACCAACAACTTCTCACAAATTTTATTTCAATTCAAGCTCAAACACCACGTTAATCAAAGTAGCAACCAGGTCATGACACGAAAGCTTCAAAATTTGCCTCATTATCACAAACGACTTTCTTTTGTTCATTCCTCCCAATTGGAGGTTTCAATTGGAGATTGGATTAAATTCACAACCCAAATTTTATGTGCCCTAACACTTAAGAGAGAATCCCAACTTATAAATTGTAATTTAAAACACAAATGGGATATCAAATGGAAAAAATTAACTCTCTTTCTCTTTCTCTCACAAAGATATTCAAATGCACACAAGTAGTGACATAGGATTGCCCTTCATGTATTTATCCACTAATGTAGACACACTTGGTTCAAAATCAAATAGAACATAAAGGGTTGTTATGTAGGTTTATGGTAAAGGTAGGATAAAATTTGGGTAAGAGTGACTCAAAACCTCCCTAAGCACTACAATTTTCAACAACAAGCACACTTCCTACAATTTCACCATTTTCTTCATTTTTCATTCCACCACCTAATCTTCCTTTTATTCACAACTCCTTATTTTTCCTTCCTTTTTTTGCTTTCTTGCTTTTTTAAAAAAATTAAGGAAGGTTCCACTTTATTTTTTGTTTTCTATTTTTTTTCTTTTAACCTTTCACCTTTTAAACAACTTTCACATCACAACATTTTCAACGTCACCCCCCAAACTTAGGATTTTAGCATATATTTACACTTTCAAATCACGTAGGAAGGTGGGATGTCAAAAGATAGATCAATAAAAACTAAAGGGTTAAAACATGTAACATGGTTACCAGAGAAAAGGTTAAAGGCTCAAAAAGTCTTGACTAGGGAAAATATGCAAGGGTAGAAAATATAAGGTACAATAACGGTCCAAGGAAGGCCTAACTTTATTTTTTAAACCAAGTTAGTCTAAAATTTTGCCTTGAAACACATTTCGGGCAAGTTCCAGACTACAAATAATGCAAAATAACTCATAACAAATCTCACCACACATGGCACATGCAAACTCGAGTGAAATATAAATCCAAAATCCAATTGAAACCATTCAACTTGAAGAAAATCAAATATAGCCTAAAAGACTATTTAATGAATCAAAGAGCCAATAATAAAACCTAAAAGTCACAACAAAGATTATCACTTCAATCATTTTTCATTTTAAACCACCAACAATTCATATGCTAATGTGTAAATATGTTGGTACCAAACAAGCCACACGTTGGTTTATGGATAAAAAGATCACACCCAATAACCAATTTATTCACTACTAGCTACTAAACTAACTTTAAACAAATTGCTTAAGAGAGAAAAACTACACAAGACTAATCCGTTAAGAGAGTTGTCACGCTATCCATCATAGGAAAAAGTCACTCAGTTCAACACAAATTATTTTTTTGGAAAAGAACCGCAACATAAAGAAAAACCAAGAAATTTAATTAATACTACTACAATTAAATAAAGCAACAAAAAAAACGAGTGCTAACATGCTAGAAATAAACTATAAAATATCACTAATAAACTACAAAATTTAACCAATCTATCAAGCTCACAAAATAGTCATGCTCCACATACATTATCACATATAAATGAGCCAGCCCCAACAGAAAGTGGTTCACTGTCCTCAGAGTAACTAAACAAAACAAGGAAAAATGGTGAGAGGTGCTCCCTGAAAGCGGTATCACTCGGAGCTTGAGGTGGAGGGAAATTTGAGCTCCAAATCCTCATCACCATCATCATCTGAGTCATGTGTGCCACAGAATGAACTCGGTTTTTGCATCATTTTGGACATGAAATATCTTATTTTTCTCATGCTCTTTGAACTTTAGCTGCTACCTCTCGATCTTTCCCTACCTCCTGCTCATGTCCTCCGACCTGCTTTTGATTGCTTTTTGCTCCATAACTACATAACTCAGAGATGGCCTTTCACTAGTCCCAGTAGAAATTCCTTCATTAGATGGACCAGAAGGAAGGCCATCTACAAGTGAGCGAATGTGTGCATCGACGTCATAAATTTGACTGGAGAGATGGCGCATAGTAGGAGGTCCGAAAAAAAGTGGTCCAATGGGGTCATATGGCCTTGCTACAACTATGGAAGAACCATCGAGCCCAGTTGTAGTCTCTATAAACTGCCCAAATGAAGGAGATGAGACATCAATCCTCCTCTGCTTCTACCCGCCACTTGGTCCCTTTCTGAGCAACGGATAGGTTGCCTTGTCTGGGACCTTCTCAGAATCATTTGGCTCATTTAGCACCCCCAATATCATAGCACAACTGAGTAATTAATGAGGGAAATAATAGACTCTTAGACCTCCCATTATATGCTTCCTCAATCTCACTCACCATATGCTGACCCACATTCACTAGCAAGTCATCCATAATAGCAGCAATCATCAATGCCTTCTCAGGTGTCACCTAGAACTCATGTCTAGACGGCATGATTCTGGCACCAATAATGGACAGCCAAGTCTTGGATTCAATTGTGAATTCAGAAGAATCAACCCCTTTGTGCAATCTTTTCCAAGTCGGGGTTACCCCTTCATGAAGCTTTTCCACCAACCACTGGCTTCCTCTCTCCTTTACTCTACCTTTGTATACCTTGTTGTCAGTATTAGGAAGGCCAAAGTGTCTGTTTAGTACCTCCGGACCAAAGTTGACCTGCTTGCCTAGGACTATTCAAAACCAAACCGAAACTATTATCCGAAATGAACCGATGGCTTATTGACTTATTGGTATCGGATAATCGGGGTAATGGATGGTGAACAAATTGAGATTTTATAATTAACGGCTTAACGGTTTGGGGGCGGATTATGCAATTCTCTTATCCGGTAAACCGTTAACCCGTTAAGTATTTTTATATCTACACTTTTACCCCTATGTATATAAAGTACTATTGAAAGTAATTTGTTGAATTGTCCGCTAGTTTTATCCGTAATAATTAGATTGTCTATTTTTATGTCCTTTTTTGCATGCATCTAACAAATTAAAGTCTGATTTTCTGAATTTTTGGTTTTACAATCTGGATTTCATGTGAAGAACAAATGTTACTGAAAGTTTGATTAATTCATACGTGTATGAGTAGTCTTGAATATGAACTAGATTGGAACTTGGAAGAAGACTCTTCAATTCAAAAATATTGTTAGATCTTAGATAGTATTAAAATTTTGGTATTGATTTGAAACCGTTTGGTATTGATTGAATGATTCTTCAAAAGATTTCTATTTGGTTTAGCCGATAAACCGCCCGATAATCATTAATCTGATACCAATTCGCCCGTTGTCTTATTGGATGGCTAGTGGATTACTGCATTTATAATCCGATAATCGATAATCTGAACCGCTAAGCGTAATTATCCGATAAGCACCCCAACGTTTTCCCTTAAAAAGGTAAATACTTCCCCTCGGAAGTCAGTCTTTAGGGCATTGGAGTAAAATTCCCTTACTATTGTGTCGTTAGCTTTGATTGGTTCAGGAGTGAAGCAAATCCATCCACTGCCAGTCAATCTTCTGAAAAACTCCGGCATCTTAGCTTCAAGTTTGTCCAAATGGATGATCCTTTCCTTGACGATGCTCTTTGACATGAGTTATTTATAGTTTCTTTCACATTCAGCAGTTATGAATCTGTCCAGATCAATACTCCTCTTCCACAGCTTGAGGTACAGATGATTGCACAATTTCCTCATTTCTGAGGCCATTTTATGCTCAAAGTACCTACTAAAGTCGACCATATGTTAAAAGCTTGTATGTGTACTTAATACAATGTATTGTGATGTATTTAGGTGAAATAAAGTGACCAAAAAGTATCATGATCAAATTATGCAAGGCTACATTTTTTTATGCCTGGAGGTTAAAGAATCGCGATCACGGAATTGGCCGTCGTGATCACGAAGTACATTTTGTTCTCAGTAGAATTTAAAGCAACGCGATCGCAGAAAGGTAAACGTGATCGCGAAGGGCAATTTGATTTCTGAGCAGAATTAGACCTATGCGATCGCGGAATGCGGCCTCGCGATCACGAAGGTCTTGCTCCTCGCCCAGTAACAGTTCATTTGGGCATTTCATCAAACATAAAGAGTGCAGTGAATTTTCTTACCCACTTCATGGCATTTAAGCTCAATGTTTTCCCCATTTTTTTAAGAATCACACACTCAGTCACACAACCAACCTCACCCAGCATACAAGAACAATTTCACACAAGATTTTCACTTCAAAGATTCAAAATTTCAACCCTATGCATGAAACAACAAAAAGAAAAAGCATGGCTGCTCTTCTACACTTTTAACACAAAGAAGAAACTGAAATTCAAGATGGAGGAGAGTAACGAAGCACATTCCTTTGAGAATGATGAGTGAAAATTGTAGTGAAATTGGAGAGTAGGGAGAATTTGAGATGATTTTGGGGTTAGGAGATTAGGAAGAACCGTTACTATGTTTTAGGCAGATGTGGATTACCTATAGATTTCTAGCGTTTTAATCAGACGGGCACTTAACTAAATGAAACACGATCACATTCTATGTGTGCGTTCGCGATGAACAAACTTTTCCAAATAGACGCGATCGTGGTTACTTCTTCGCGATCGCGTAGATATAGGAAATATTTTGTTCTGTCCGAACGCATGACCTTGTCTGCGATCGTGAAGTTCTGCAATTTTCTATATTCTTCTTCAGCTACTGGTTCGGGCTGTCCGGACCACACCGGCCTGCTCAAAACAACTCCAAAAATGTGAAACTTGGCAGATTAATCAAAAATAATGTACTAAACTATTATAAAAAGTAAAATTTAAAAAGAAACTAAACAATTTGAAAACAATGGGTTGCCTCACACCAAGCGCCGCACGACGCGAGTCAACTTTACCACTTTTCTCTCCACTTGGAGGATATGAATTGGGCACCTAACTTGGAATCAAGCTTGGGACCACGAGCGATGGGGGTGGAAAGTAGATGATCAAAACAAACTTCAAGTTCGTCATGTTGCATTTCTTGGATTTCTTTTGAGGAATGTCATTTTGCGTAATTGAACTTTCAAATTGCATGATGTATGGCTCTTGGTTTTTTCTTTTCACTTCCATATGGATTCACACGGCTCAATTCTCATATCACCATAGAATTTCAAAGTTGAAAACTGCTTGGAATGAGATATCAACCTCCCAACTTGCAACGTTTTTCCGAATTTTGGCATCTTCTTTTTCCCCCGGACTAGAGTCAATCTCAACTATCTTTTCAATTATGTCAGTTGACTCTAATTCTATTTTTTTTTCGGCATCACCTACAAGCATGGACTTGGTTAGCGGATGTTCAATTCTTGATTCCTCACAATGAAGCCCACTTTATTACTCGAAGTTGGAGTTTTCTTGAACTCTTTCCACACTCTCAAGTTGGTGAGTGTTATGAGCCTCAACCAATGGTTCCATTTGTTTTTTCAAGGTACGAATAGTCTCATCATTTTGATTTAGTACTTGTTTCAAGTCCTTGAGTACCAAGTTGTGCTTCTCCTCATTTTCAAGAATGACCTCCAACATGAGCATTAACCTCTCATTTTGAGCATTTGAGGATTCTTCTTGATTTTGATCAAGTGCCAAAGAAGGATTTCCGGCTTCAACCTCTAAGGGAGGTTCTTGGCTATCATCCACTTCCGTTTCTTTTTAGACCTCTAAAGCTTCAAGCATTTTTTCCATTTGTGAGTTCAACCTTTCAAGCGCCAAATCATTTTGGAGACTATTTTCCAAAAGCTCCTCCAAGGCTTTTTGCTCTTTGTTTCCTCCTTCAAATAGGCATTTCATCATGAGCTTGAACTCTCCATGACCATGCTCAATTTCTTCCACTTTCATATCCCTATAATTGTCATCACAGAAAGTAGAATTGTCATAGTGGGAGTTCGGGGAAGAAAAGGACAAATAATCACAATTAGCCCAATGGCCATTTTGACCACCAGACCTATCACATATACTCCACTCATAGGTTTAAGACTGTGCTCACAATCCATGTTTCATGAGTGTGGTCCTCCACAATAAGGACAAGGGTCATCAAAGTATGAACAACTACCATCCGACCAATTTTTGCTATATGATGCCATTCTCAAGAATTAAAAAATAAAAAGAAAAAAAACAAAGAAAAGAAAAAACAATTACTAAATAAAGATAAGAAAAATGACTACACACAAGTTTGGACAAAAGCACGTACGCTTACTTTCAAACAACCTAAATGCCTCAAATTATTCCCCCGCAACGACGCCAATTTTGATGACGTCCAAATCCACTCCTCAAAGAGTAAGCGGACACGGCCGCATGCAATATAATTTACCCAACTATGAGTCGGGGTCGAATCCCACAGATAACAATATGTAGACGATTAGGTAAGTAAGAGAATTAGCGCTTATTATGCTAATCCAAACACTAATAATGGTTGTTGAGAAAATATTATAACTGGATGCGAAAATATAAACTAACCTAGAAAGCAAGTAAAATGATCAATGGCTACAAGCATGAATACACAAGGTATTACACTCGCGTAACGATCCAATGTATTTCATGATTTTACAAATATGAGCGAGTTTATGTTAATTAGCCTCGAATAATAATTTTATTTTTGCTTCTTCCGAAGACTAACAAGACTTCCTAATTGAATTATCCGTGAAATAATTAAGAGATTAAATGCACCCAAATATGGCTACAAGTAGTTCAATCATATCCCTATGTGGAATAAAATGAGGGTTAACGCCTCAGTTGTTTGTTAATTAATCTTTCCCAGCCCCAAATTACCTTTTCCAAGTTTAATTCGAAGTTAATGGGTGAGTCCTAGGGTTAGCTAATCCCTTTGAAAATATTAAAGAACAAGAATAATTAAAGAAATAATTAACTCACTTAAAAATAAAAACCATTCAATACATAAGCACAACAAGAGATTTAATCCAAACTTTTGCAATTAACATTTCCATAATAAAGTTTCAAGTATTGGAATAAATACTACACACATAGATATTCTACAAAGCAATTAAATGAAAAAATGAGTACAAATAGGTAAGAAAATCTCATCCAAAGTTTTCAAATCTTCAATCCCCAAGTGTGTATGTAATAACCCTAGCTCCCAAGCTTGTATATTTGCCCAAAGACTTCCAAAGATAGCCAAAGATCTCTTCCAAATGAGCGAGGTCGAGTATTAAATGGTTTGGGAGCCAATAAAGTGAAATGCCCATTATGTCCAGATTCTGGTGATGACCCGATAGGTCATCTTATATTTTAGAACCTAATTCTGTGTTTTGAGGTCTCAAAAACTTCATTTTAGCCTTCCTCAATTTGCGTGCACAATCCGGGTGTTCTTCCAGAAGGCTTATATGTTAAAATCTGATAAAAATAAGAATTTTGCCTTAGAAATTCATGTAAGTTGACTTTGGTCAACATCTCGAGAAAACGGACCCGGATCCATATTTTGACGGTCCCGGTGGGTCCATATCGTAATTTAGGACCTAGGCGTATGCCCGAAATCGAATTCGGAGTTCCCTAGCCCGAGTTATTGATTTTTGTTGAACATTGAAAGTTTGAAATATTTATGATATTTAAGAATCGACATATGTTTGGATTTATTGATACCGGGTCCGTATTTTTATTCCGGAGCCCGATACAGGTCCATTATAATATTTATGACTTGTATGTCGAATTTGGTGAGAAACGGAGTTGATTTGATGTGATTCGGACGTTCGATTGTGAAAATAGAAGTTTTAAAGTTTTCTTGAAAATTTCATTTGATTTGGTGTCTGATTCGTAGTTCTAGGCATTATTTTGGTATTTTGTTCGCGCGAGCGAGTTCGTATGAGGTTCTTGGACTTGTGTGCATAATTTGTTTGGAGCCCTGAGGGCTCAGGTGAGTTTCGGATAGGCTACAGAAGCTTTTTGCACTTAGAAATCTGGTTTTTTTGTGCTTCAGGTGATATCTGGTGTGTTCTTCTTCATGCTCGCGAAGGTACTCTTGCGAACGCGAAGAGTAAACTGGGGCAGGGTGATTTTATTAATCGCGAACGCAGTATCTGGGTCGCGAATGCGAAGCAATGGGGGCCTAACACTTGGCGAACGCGACCAGCTTCTCGCGAACGCGAAGCTTTAGGGACCTGGGGGAAGGGCCAGTCATTCTTCTACGCGAACGCGAGCATGGGCTCGCGAATGCGAAGGCCAGGGGGAGCATCCTTCGCGAACGCAAAGGAGGACTCGTGAACGCGAAAGCCACTCGGCTACTGCTCATTGCGAACGCGGCAGGCCCTTCGCGAACGCAAAGAAGGCCTGACGCCCGGACCTTAAAACACAACCAAAACGGGATTTTACCCTTTTTCATAAACTCTCTATTAGAGCTCGGCCTAGGTGCGATTTTGAAGAAAAAACTCAACATCAATTCATAGGTTTGTACTCTTTAACTCATTTTCTTCCATTTCTAACATCACCCATTAAATTCCTAGCCCTAATCTTTGTTCTTTAATGGTAGAAAACTAGGGATTTAAGAATGATTGGGGGTTTTTGCAAATTGGGAATTTAGACCTCAATTTGGGGTCGGATTCCGAAACTAATTACATAATCGGGCTCGGGGGTGAATGGGTGAATGGATTTTGGTCCGAACCTCGGATTTTGACCAAGCGGGCCCGGGTCGATTTTTGACTTTTTGGAGGAAAGTTTGGGGAATCTAAATTCAAGCATTGTAATTGATTTCTATAGCAATATTTGATATTATTGAGTCATTTGTGGATAGATATGAGTGGTTTGGAGGTGGATTCTAGAGGAAAAGTGGTAATTGAGCATTGAGTGGCCTTTGGAGTGAGGTAAGTGTCGTGGTTAACCTTGACTTGAGGGAATTAGGAACCCTCTGATCATTTGCTATGTGAAATTCATGTGAGCGGCGTATATTTGAGGTGACGAGTACTTATGCGCCGCCAATTTATCTATTTTCCCTGTTTCTCCCGTTTTTCTCATATTGTCTCTTTCCCTGTCTTAATTGTTACATACTCTGCTTGTGTTCCCATGTCTAATTGCTACATGTTTATACTAGTGTTGTTAAATTGATCGTTCTTATCATATTTACGGATCTTCTGGTGATAATTGAGTATTGACTCTGAAGTTGAGTTTGATATTGTGGAACCAAATATTGAAGTAAGGCTTGTACTTGTTATTCTATCTCCATGTTGTTATTTGTTCATTGCATTATGATAAGGGAGAGTTTTAATGCACGAAGGGTGATGTCGTGCCATATTGTGAGTGTTAATGCACGAAGGGTGATGACGTGCCATATTGTGAGTGTTAATGCACGAAGGGTGATGTCGTGCCATATTGTGAGTGTTAATGATCGAAGGGTGATGTCGTGCCATATTGTGAGTGTTAATGCACGAAGGGTGATGTCGTGCCATGTTATGAAAGTTAATGCACGAAGAGTGATGTCGCGCCATTTCTAGTGATTTTATGGTGAGGTTGAGAGTAAAAGCACGAAGGGTGATGCCGTACATTTTTCCTTTACTGTGTTTACTTGTCCTTATTGGTTCATAGTATATTGGTTGTTCAAGTTACCATTCTGTTGTAGTTCTCTATCACATATTCCCCTCAGCATGTTCCCCCTCCCAATAGCACATGTTTAGTTGTTATTTGTACATATACTGTTAAATTGCACAGGTTTGTTATGTAGATGTCTTGTCGTAGCCTCGTCACTACTTCATCGAGGTTAGGCTCGACACTTACCAATATATGGGGTTAGTTGTACTAATACTGCACTTTGCACTTCCTGTGCAGATTTTGATATTGGTCCCAGTTTATCGAGAGGCATAGCAGCTCGGACTGGTTCATCGGAGACTCAAGGTAGATCTGTTGGCGTTCGCAGACCTTGAAGTCCCCGTCTATCTTTTCAGTTTCTTTTTACTGTTTCTTTCGTTCAAACAGTTGTATTTCTTTCAGACTTTTACTTGTAGTAAATCCTAGAAGTTCGTGAATTGTAACTCCAGATCCGGGTGGTAGTAATTAATGAAGTTTTTATATTATTCTGCACTCGATGTATTTCACTTTAGCTTATTTGTTGTTATTTACTGAATTGAATAGGATTGGCTTAATAATTCTCTAACGTCGGCTTGCCTAGCAAGTGGAATGTTAGGCTCCATCACGGTCCCGACGGTAGGAATTTCGGGTCGTGACAAGTTGGTATCAGAGGACTAGGTTGCCTAGGTCTCACAATTCACTAGCAGGCTTAGTAGAGTCTGGAGGATCGGTACGGAGACGTCTGTGCTTATCTTCCAGAGGCTATCAAGTTTAAGAATCATTTCACTTCTATTCTTCTCTGTCGTGCGATTTTATTCTATCATTGCTGATTGAACTCTTCTATTCTTGTCCTTCCGCGGATGGCGAGAACACGTACCGCATCTTCAACTGAGCAGCAGCCAGAGCCTTCAGTGATAGCTCCTACGAGGGGCAGTGGTCGAGGCCGAGGTCATGCCAGAGGCCGAGGCAGGGGCATAGCTCAGCCTAGGGCTCGAGCAGCTGCACCAGCGGTGGAGCCTTAGATAGAGTTTGATGAGGAGGTTCCAACCCAGACTGTTCCTGCTGGGCCAGCTCAGGTCCCGGAGGGGTTCATTGCCACCCCAGTGCTTCAGGATGCTTTAGTCCGTTTGGTGGGCCTTATGGAGAGTGTGGCCTAGACTGGTACATTTCCCATGGCACCAGCCGTCTCTCAGGCTGGAAGAGGAGCACAGACTCCTGCTACTCACACTCCAGAGTAGATGGCTCCCCAGTATCACACTCCAGCAGCTCAGCCAGTTAGAGTAGTTCAACCGGCTGTTGCGGCACAGGCCGACGATGGGTTAGCTATGTCTTCTGAGGCTTTATGGAGATTGGACAGGATTACCAAGCTCTTCCCAGTTCACTTCAGTGGTGCTCCTTCAGAGGATCCCCAGGAGTATCTTGACAGCTGTCATGAGGTGCTACGGAACATGGGTATAGTGGAGACCAATGGGGTCAATTTTGCTGTATTTCAAATGACTTGTTCCGCCAAGAAGTGGTGGAGAGATTATTTGTTGACCAGACCAGCTGGATCTCCTGCTCTTACTTGGGACCAGTTCTCTCATCTCTTTCTAGAGAAGTTTCTCCCTATCACATTGAGAGAGGAACATCGCCGTCAGTTCGAGCGTCTCTAGCAGGGCAGTATGACTGTTACTCATTATGAGACCTGTTTTGTGGATTTGGCCCGTCATGCTCTTCTACTGCTTCCTAGTGATCGAGAGAGGATGAGGAGGTTTATTGACGGACTTGCTTAGCCTATCAGATTGCAGATAGATAAGGATACTGGGAGTGAGATTTCTTTTTAGGAGGCTGCCAATATCGCCAGGCGAGTCGAGATGGTTCTTGCTCAGGGAGGTCAGGGGTCTGACAAGAGACCACATCATTCTGAGGGGTTCAGCGGTGCCTCATCTGCAGGTATAGGTACTTTTGGTAGGGGCCATCCTCCCAGGCCATTTCATTAAGCGCTTCAGGCATTCCACAGTGCTTCAGGGAGTCGTGGTCCTTATGTGCCTTATTCCGACCAACTAGCCTACAGTGGACCACCAGCTCCTATAAGTGAACCTCTACTCCAGAGTTTGCAGGGTGGTTACTCAGGTCGACATGGTCATTTTCAGGGTCAACAATCACAGCAGCTGAGGTCCTGTTATACTTATGGTGATTTGAGGAAAATTGCTAGATTTCTCCCTCGGGCATCGGGCATCGGGTAGCTCCCAGCATCAGGGTTCTCCTACCATAGTCCCGGTATCGGGTGCTTCGGCGCCCGCTCAGCCAGCTAGAGGTGGGGGTCAGGCCATTAGAGGTAGAGGTTAGGCCACTAGAGGTGAAGGCCAGCCAGCTAGGGCCCGTCCTAGAGATATAGTTTAGAGTGGTGGGGCCCAGCCCCGATGTTATGCTTTTCCAGCCAGGCCTGAGGCTGAGTCATCTGACGTTGTTATCACAGGTATTATTTCAGATTGCAGTAGAGATGCTTCAGTTCTATTTGATCCGGGTTCTACTTATTCCTACGTGTCATTCTATTTTGCTTCATATTTGGTTGTGCCTCGTGATTCTTTGAGTGCTCCTGTGTATGTGTCCACACCTGTGAGAGATGCTATTGTTGTATATCGTGTTTATCGTTCATGTGTGTTCACCATTGGGAGTCTTGAGACTAGTGTAGATCTTCTACTTCTCGATATGGTCGATTTTGATATTATCTTGGGTATGGATTGGCTGTCACCTTATCACACTACTGTCATGCTAAGACAGTGACCTTAGCCTTGCCCGGGTTGCCTCGATTAGAGTGGAGGGGGACTCATGTACATTCTACTAGCAGGGTTATCTCTTATATGAAGGCTTGGCGTATGGTCGAGAAGGGGTGTCTAGCTTATTTGGCTTATGTTCGCGATTCTAGTGCGGAGATTCCTTCTATATATTCAGTACCAGTTGTTCGTGAGTTTCCGGAGGTGTTTCCTGCAGACCTACCGGGGATGCCACCCGACAGGGATATTGATTTCTGTATTGATTTGGCTCTTGGCACTCAGCCCATCTCTATTCCGCCATACCGTATGGCTCCGCCATAGTTGAAAGAATTGAAGGAACAGTTGCAAGATTTGCTTGATAAGGGATTCATTAGACCTAGTGTCTCGCCTTGGGGTGCACCTGTGTTGTTCGTGAAGAAGAAGGATGGATCGATGAGGATGTGCATAGATTATCGGTAGTTGAACAAAGTCACCATCAAGAACAAGTATCCATTGCTGAGGATTGATGACTTATTTAATCAGCTTCAGGGTGCCAAGGTGTTTTTGAAGATTGATTTGAGATCTGGCTACCATCAGTTGAGGATTAGGGCCTCAGATGTATCTAAGACAGCTTTTCAGACTCGGTACGGGCATTATGAGTTTCTAGTGATGTCATTTGGGTTGAAAAATGCCCCCGCAGCATTCATGGATTTGATGAACCGAGTGCTCAAGCCTTATTTGGACTCTTTTTTTATTGTGTTTATTGACGATATCTTGATTTACTCCCGCAGTCGAGAGAAGCATGAGCAGCATCTTAAAATTGCACTTCAGACTCTGAGAGCCAGCCAGTTATGTGCTAAATTTTCAAAGTGCGAGTTTTGGTTGGATTCAGTCGCTTTTTTTGGAGGCACTATCTTTACGGCGTGTCATGTAAGGTCTTCATGGATCATCGAAGCCTTCAGTATTTATTCAAGCAAAAGGATCTTAATTTGAGGCAGATGAGGTGGTTGGAGCTATTGAAAGACTATGATATCACTATTTTGTACCACCCCAGGAAGGCCAATGTGGTGGCTGACGCCTTGAGTAGAAAGGCAGTGAGTATGGGCAGCCTTGCATTCATTCCAGTCGGTGAGAGGCTGCTTGCATCAGATGTTCTGACTTTGGCCAACCAGTTTGTGAGGTTGGATATTTCAGAGCCCAACCGTGTTCTAGATTGAACAGTCGCTCGGTCTTCCTTGTTTGAGCGTATCAGAGATCGGTAGTATGACGACTCTCATTTGTTAGTCCTTAGGGACATAGTGTGGCACGGTAGTGCCAAGCAGGTTACTATTGGAGATGACGGAGTTTTGAGGATGCAGGGTCGTATTTGTGTGCCTAATGTGGATGGACTTCATGAGTTGATTCTTGAGGAGGCCCACAGTTCCCGGTATTCTATTCATCCGGGCGCCGCCAAGATGTATCAGTACTTGCAGCAACATTACTGGTGGAGGAGGATGAAGAAAGATATAGTTGCTTATGTAGCTCGGTGTCTAAATTGTCAGCAAGTAAAGTATGAGCATCATAAACCAGGTGGTTTGCTTCTGCAGATAGAGATTCATGAGTGGAAGCGGGAGCGTATCACTATGGACTTCATTATTGGACTCCCACATACTCAGAGGAAGTTCGATGTCGTTTAGGTCATTGTGGACAGGCTGACTAAGTCAGCGCATTTCATTCATGTGGCAGTTACCTATTCTTCAGAGCGGTTGGCAGAGATTTACATCCGCGAGATCGTTCGTCTTGACGGTGTGCCCGTGTCTATCATTTTTGATCGAGGTACGCAGTTCACCTCGCACTTCTGGAGGGAAATACAGCGTAAGTTTGGCACGCGGGTTGAGTTGATCACAGCGTTTCATCCTCAGACGGATGGACAGTCCGAACGCATTATTTAGATCTTAGAGGATATGCTCTGCGCATGTGTTGTAGACTTCGAAGGATCATGGGATCAATTCTTGCCCCTTACAGAGTTCGCCTATAACAGCAGCTACCAGTCGAGCATTCAGATGGCTCCCTATGAGGCATTATACGGTAGATGGTGTCGGTTTCCAGTTGGGTAGTTTGAGCTGGGGGAGGCTCGGTTATTGGGTACAGACCTAGTACATGATGTCTAGGATAAGGTAAAGATTATTCAGGATCAACTTCGCACAGCCCAGTCCAGGCAGAAGAGTTATGAC